>NC_057823.1:90920514-91220514 GCF_910594005.1 Cervus elaphus | reverse complement strand
AGTACATAATAACCATGTTAAACAACTTTATTTTTCCAAGAATGGTGCATTTTGTAAGTGTTATCTACTGTAATCATTTTGCATTTAACATGAATTGAACAGACATTCTCCTTCAGATGAACTTTTTGGTGACAAACTTTGAAATTGACAGATTAAAGCTGATTTGGGGTTGTCAAAATACTGTATAGCTATCTGCACCAAAAAAAAATGCATAAAATTTTACAGATGGTGGATTTCTGGTTTATGTGGCAGCTATGTTAGTATACTTAATGCCAGTTAAATTAATAGTGTCACAATCTACCTTCCATGGCAGGTATAAATGACTTTTAGCACATCAACAACTAGTTTACAATGATGTCCCTTCTGTACTTATGGTTTACCATTGATTTTGCATTTTGTGCAAAATAACACATATATCTCCATATTTTATTGTAGGATGAGTTTTAAAATAAACCAAACATTTACAGACTTGAGGAATTCTATTTAAAATGGCAGACCTAGTCAATTATCAAATTATCTGCTAATTATACCACATGACAATAGGGATTCCAAGTTTATAGTTTCATCTTACACAGATTAGCATTGAAAGTGAACATTCAAGAAGACTCTGATATGTAAATGAACCCACGTTAAAAATCTTCCTGAAATAGCTGCTATTATAATGTGGACAGTTCAATGATTTGGAAGGCATTCCACAATGAATATTAAATTAACTGAACAACTCCTCATGGCTGAACTAGTCTTTAGTGAAGGCTACTGATTTCATGATCACCATCAACATCACCATTATTATTCATAATAATACCTTAGATTTGTACAGCACTTTACAATCTGAAAAGCACTTTTACATGTAAAGTAATCCCTCTCCAATTTTAGTCCCTATTATGTGAGTTTCAAATATATGCAAATTTATTTCCATATTTTTTTTGCAACTGCTAGAATATCAGTTTCTCTCACTTCTACTGAAGATCATTTTGAATAAGGAAACTGGGTGCTGGGAACTTCTGAAGGAAGTTAAAGTGGGTTGTCTAGAAATAGAGATTCTTACAATAGAATCTTTGAAAAGATAAAGGAAGGAAAGAAAAGGCAATTCAGATCAGAAAACCACATTAGATGAGAAAAGGAATAGATGGAAATAAAGAGGGCTGATGACAAGTGCTTTGGCAGAAAGTTATTTTGGGTGACATTTCTAAGAATATGTAACCCAGGATATAAGGGAAGCAGTTTGTGAAATATCTACTTAGTGATATTGAGGAGGTCATATAAAGTAAAAAAGTGTTTTTCTTAAGCATCCACATTACTTTATGTCCTATGCTTTCAAACATGGAAGATGAGAATCAACAAATTAGAGTAATAAAAACACAAAAACATTACATATTTGTTGAAAGGCACAAATAGAGAAATGAAAAAGCTACTCAGAATACTTGTTATAGGAAAAATGGAAACCCCATGGACTATACACAGTCTATGGAATTCTCCAGGCCAGGATACAAGAGTGGGTAGCCGTTCCCTTCTCCAGGGGATCTTCCCAACCCAGGGATCGAAACCAAGTCTCCCATATTGTAGACAGATTCTTCACCAGCTGAGTCACAAGGGAAGCCCAAAATATAAGCATCTCCTTTAAACTTTAGAGGAAAGGACCTGAAAGGTTTTTTATCAACTATAACATGATAAATAAAAATTATATAGTACCCATTCTTACTACTTTAAAATGTGCAAGCTGTCATTGATATTTTTATAATAATATCTTAGTCTAATATTCCAGTTTGTTTTTATGTCTATATAATTTGATATTATCTACAACTCCAAATCTCTGTCCACAATCTCATTTTATTTTCCATTTCAACTATTAATTTAAATCTATAGAGAAAATCTTAAGATTCACAACCATCTTTCAGCATAAAATTCAGCTTCTCCTTATTTTCTCTATGGTTTTTAAATTGTAAACGAAAAGAATCTACAATAAAAATTATAAATGAATCTAGGAAGGCTACATTCAGATTTGATCTTCAATAGGTAGGGATTCTCATATTCTGATCAATAATGCTGCAGTCAACTCTTACATGAGTGGCCCCCGATGACTGAATCATGCCTCTAGACATTCATACCTTTGTGTGGTATCCTACCACATTGAGACTGGATTTGGTCATGTGACTTGCTCTGGGCAGATAGCATGAAGCAAGCAGGGGCTTGTTAAAATACTACAGGCTTGCTTCTTGGATCAAATATTCTTGGAACCTGGAAACCATCATTCTTTGACGTAGCCTGTATGTCCAGCCCACTGGATACTGGACATATGCAGGCTACATGGAGGAGAAACTTGAAAGAGAGTTCACATTCACAGCCAATAACCCACACACATCGTCCCATTCAAGTTATCCGACTATGTGACAACTTCAGTATTCTATGTGATTCCAGCTGAAGACTTTGACTTTTGTAGGACATAATTGTATGCAAATAAAATACCGTTTAAATATCTGAGTTTTAGAATGGTTTATCAGGTAGACATAAAGATGTCTTACAGTGCTTGGTGAGTTTTGAAAGGTAAATGATGATTTCTAAAAAAAAAAAAATCAGTAATTGTAGAGGCTGAATATTAATAAAAAACATAAAATGGTCTTTGACTTTTCAACATCACACTCTAAAAACTGCACTTATAATTTTTACCAAAATATAGCTTTGGTTTAGTTTAAAAACAATTAAAAAAGTATCTTAGTTACTTTATTTAGCATAAAATCTATGCATTCCTTTGATCTTTTTAATTTATAGGAAAAATACATTTCAATAATTCTAATGTTGATATGTCTTAATTCTTGTTAAGAACATCCTCTACTCCAAGAAATACAAGAGATTTAAATATGGTAAATTTTAGTGTGAAGAAAAATTGAAAAAATGACCATTTCAAACAATCCTAGTAAAGTTTTAGACATAAAAAATTTATCTTCCACTTGTAAAATACATGTATTTATTCAATTTTATTCACAGTACTGAATTAAGATTTTGGTAGCCTATGTTTTCAAAGATACACTGATAGCAGATATGATTCAAGTGCAAATATTCTCGAATGATTATCAAATAACAGAAACTGTATTTGATCACATTCCTATTACTATATAAATTGTAAAATTAGTGTTAAATTCTTCTACCAGGGAGGAAATTTGATCCTAAATCATTACAATATGGCTAGTAATTTTGACATGCATATAAAGGAAAAAAGACCCAATGATTTTTTTTCACTATTTACATTTGCCATACATTTTCCATAATACAGAGAATAAAAACAGGGTGGGCTACGCTTTACAAAAAAATTTTTTAAGATGGGAAAAGATTAGTGAAGGTCTAAGACTAAATGAAGGCTTCCTGGTGGGTCATTGGTAAAGAATCCACCTGCCAATGCAGGGAACACTGGTTGGATCCCCAGGTCAGGAAAATCCCCTGGAGAAGGAAAGGTCAATGCTCTCCAGTATTTTTGCCTGGAAAATTCCATGGACAGAGGATCCTAGCAGGCTACAATCCATGGGATTGCAGTAGAGTCAGACATGACTTAGTGACTAAACAACAACAAGACTAAAGAAAATTTAAAAGATGTATTTCTGCTTTGTAATTTCCTGAATCTGTAAGAATAACACAGAATTTAACTGTGGATAGAATAAGGAGTGCATTTTCACACACGTCCCCTACCACCTCCCCAAAATACTTGGGAATTTGTCATCCTTATTTCTCATTCGTTTACATTTGTTTTATGTTATTTATAATGCTTTGGGGAAAGCTGTGACTTTTGACAGTTGAAAGTGAACCAAGAAAGAGAGAGAAGAGGCTGCTGAATTTAGAAATATGAATTTAATCCAACATAAACTGAAGTAGCATTCAAATTCATATAATTTCACAGTAAAATTTTGCACATTCGAGGTGCTACCTATCAAAGAGCATCTATATTCATCAGGATGTGTCTCATCACAGGTAAAAGGAGTGCATAGCTAGTAATCTCATCATTTGAAATTAAAATCAATTCATAAATAATGCAGATTATTTTCCTAAGAAGCTAAAGCTGCTACCTTACAGCATAAAAGAGGTTTTAAACAACACTATACAACAGTTAACTTTACTGGGACTAAGAATTCAGTGATTTTATGCATGAATCATTGATATTTTATAGGCATCACATAGATATGAGGGCAATAGAGTAAGTGCCAATATGTAAGTTCCATCACTTCGGATTCCTCCAACATCACTACCTACTATACTGGCAAAATCAATGATGGGTGATCCACAGTCATCATTAAAACTGAAGAACAGATAAGATGACCTCAGCTCAACCAATTTATATAATTTGAACCAGCTTCGATATCTTACACCTAAAAGACTGTTCCTACTTCATTTGCTTCAATTATTTTTGTGTGATGATATAGTACATATAAATACTTATCTGCCAAATTAATGTTCACTGTATATTTAAGTCCTTAACTGTCAAATAAATATGTTCAACAGAATATAATTTTTCCATTTTTTGCTGTTACTTGACTCTGATATTTTTCAAGAATATTTGCAGCACATAGCCTCTAAGAATTAAAACTAATCGAAAATGTCTGACATTTTTCTTGCTCATCAGATTTGAGAAAGTAAATTAGTGACATATAAGCCTGTCATAGAAAGAATTATGTATCCTTAAAGTTTTATTATGAATCAGCACTCATTCAAATATAAAGGTGCATTTTGTTAGCTTTTTCTTACACGACCCTGTGCAAGATTTAATGCATCTATAAATATGAACATATATACAAATGTACAGAGCAACCTGGACTTGTTGGTTTTAGGCTAATCTGTGGGACTACTAAGGATATCTTATGGTTATACACTAGAGGCAGTGATAGAGTGTCAAAAAAAAGAAGGAAGAATAAAAGAAAGAGGAGGGGCTGGAAAGACATAGTCCAGGGGGAACCAGCAGGGTCTAGAAGCTATGTGTTAATTCAACATTGGAGGAGGTGGGGGTCAAGTAAGTAAGGGTGAGGAGATATTGTGAAAGTAGTGAAACACTGCCTCTGGGGTAAGAGAGGAGGAGAAACAGCCATAAAAATTTAAAGGGCACTAGAAATTTACTCAGATGCCAAAGGGAATCTGTGGAAGAATTTATTGGATTCTCTGCATGAGAAATTTAAAGTTCAAATACAGCATCTCTGGGCTTATTGACTGGTGTGCCAAAGAAATAGAATTTTTTTGTGTTTTCTCTATAGACAAACAGATGTATCACATATTCAAGAACAAACACAAACCCACATACTCTCATATACAACAAAATGATATATTTATGATAAAACAGATACAGAATTCTTATAATTTGAACTTGCTACATTAAATATAATTTCTACAGAAGTATTTATAGTAAATGACTCATTAAAGCTACTTAAGAAACAAAATAGTTTATGTAGTAGAATATTCTATGTATCTATGAACCACTTAGTTCATTTGTAGTATTAACTACCATGTAATGGAAAACTTATCAAGGCAAACATTGCACAAAATTAAACAGGGGAGGAAGACTTTATTCAAGACTACTGAAATAAGGGGAAAAGGCCAGAGCTCAGTCTGAGCTTGATTCCACTGAAAACAAAGAGAAGAGTTTTTGAGTAATGGGGCTTACTCAAGGCTATGGTTTTTCTAGTAGTTATGTATAGATGGGAGAGTTGGGCCATAAAGAAAGCCTGTCTCATTCAATTCAATAAGTATTTCTGAACACCTACGAAGATCCAGTCATTCATGTACAAGATAAAAAAAATTTTCAACTTATCTAAACTTTTAACTGGCAGAGACTAAGTTAGCCTTCTGACTCTTCTGTAAGAAAGCTAGCATATCCCAAACCCACTGCCCAAAATGAGATGAATTGAAAGCCACTCATTTTTCTCAGGAGATAAAGGTCGAGTCAGATCCTATTTGAAGCTGCCAGTGCCACCTATGCTGGATGGCTCAAAGTTCTTCTTTGCTTATATGGTGGCCTATTTTTATAAACTGGTTTAGAAATTTAGTAAAATACCCCATAGCGAAATGAGGCGGAGTTGTTATTTTCAGGGAATAGGATCAAAGTCACACTAACGGAAGAGATGTGCCTTTTTTATGAGAGCAGACTATATAGACTACTGTTGTTACTTTTAAGTAATTCTTGAAGAAATTAACCAGGGTTGTTGCTAGGTTGTTCAGTCTGTATCTTACTCTTGACAGAATAAGAGTTAATTTTAAAAAAAAGAGAGAGAGAGGAGAAAGTCTGTGATGGAAGTCTATGACAATGGAGATCACAAGTTGCACAGGCATATTTTTGATGCAAGGAGGTCCTGGCAAAACCAAAAATCAGAGGTTAGAGAGAGTCTGAGAGGAGACATGCATGCGTGTGTGTGTGTGTGTGTGTGTGTGTCTCGAGGTAGAGTACAGGGTGTGGAGATTTGAGAAGCACTGATGAGGATCTGGAAGGGAGCCACTGGGTGTGGAGGGCCTAACTCTAAGACCCCCACACCCCTGTTTTGACACAAGAGAATGAATTAGGTGATGAGACAAATCTTGACCTCCTATTTTTGACACTCTGCCACATATGCCTGTCAGGGTCAATCTGAGTTTGGTTTGAAGAAAAAGATAGTTGGGAAACATGGTATCCACTTCTGACCACTTTGAGTAACACTCTTTTCCAACAGGCACCCAGTAAAAAGGCTGATGTAAAATAAATAAAGACCCTGATGCTGAGAAAGATTTGGGGCAGGAGGAGAAGGGGGCGACAGAGGATGAGATGGTTGGATGGCATCATTGACTCAATAGACATGAGTTTGAGCAAACTCTGGAAGATGGTGAAGGATAGGGAAGCCTGGCGTGCTGCAGTCCATGGGGTTGCAAAGAGTTTGACACGACTTTGTTTGAACAATAACAAAATAAATAAAGGAGAATCTGCATATTTACTGGAGGTGTCTTCTAGAAAGCCCAATAATACAGGATACCCTGTACTACCAACAGTTAATGAAAGATGAGGAAGGAAGACTTAGCGAGGAATCCATAAGGGAATGATGCCTAAGCTGCCCTGGCAACTTTTCAGCCTTTCCTTTTCCTCCTTTACCCCATTGATCCTACATTCCAGATTTTTTCGCCTTCCTCTCAAAATTCCTGCTAGCTGTCGATATGATTTAGACAAAGGGTACAAAAACAAATGATCTGTAGTTGTGGCCTTCTTGATTTATATTCCCAGAAGAGCTTGTTAACACAAAAGGACTGAGTTGCCAATGGAGGAAAAAGTGAGCAAGAAATGTGGCTCTTCTTCGCCCTGTCCCTTTTCCCTGTCCCACCTCCCCACCTCTTAATTCACCCAACAGACCCAGCAGGGGATTAAGATGCTTCTCAGAAACTCCTAGCTAAAGACCATGCACCAACACTTCCTCATGAGCCCAAGAGGCTCAGCACAAGAAATATGGAATTTCTGCATGGAAATTATACAGATGAAAAACATTTCTGGCTGAGTTATTCAGAACTGTGTAATATAAAATAAAATACAAAATTATTATTAAATGGATACATAAAATGCATTTGGAATAAAAAGTAAGTAAAAATAAAATCGGGGCTTCCCTGGTGGCTCAGTGGTTAAGAATCTGCCTGCAATGCAGGAAACACCAGTTTTATACCTGGGTAGGGAAGATCCTCTGGGGAAGGAAATGGCAAGCCACTCCAGTATTCTTGCCTGGGAAATCCCAAGGACAGAGAGCTTGTAAGGCTACAGTCTCTGGGGAAGCAAAGAGTTGGACATGATTTACCAACTAAAAACAAAAAATAAAAAAATCAGAAAATAAATAAATACATTCTTTCAGTAGTCCAAAAGGGTACAAACCCAGGTTGGAACTGAGTGATTAGGAAATGCTTTCCTGTAACATATTGACAGTAATAGTGTAAATGAAGCACTACAGAATCTATAAAACAGTATTGCTATCATTGTCTTATATTTTCATCTCACAAATGCTAGTGTTAGTCTTTATTTTCACTTTGATCTCATGACCATCTCTTTTTTGCTCACCTATTTTTCCATATCAACTCCTCTTAGTTATTCCAGCCTAATCTGGTGGAAACCTTAAGTAACCTTTAAGAAGAAACTGCACTGTTGAATCAATCATGAAATCAAATATCTTGTTAAGAAAATTGGCAAAATTAGATTTATTCCATCTTATAGCAATCACTATACATTGTTTATGTTTGTCTAGAATTCAAGTTGCTACATTATCATGAAAGTCATTAAAGCTTTAAAAGTAAAAAGATAAGAGCATTTTTACTATTGATTTCACTTTTTATAACTCAAAAGGAACTCATCTTTAAGGATTTTGGAAATATATTGAGCAATACAAAACTGGAAGCACTTTATTCAAAAATGTCTTAAGAAACTGCATAGATTTCATATATGGCAAACATGTATAAAGAAGTAATTGTAGATGTATTAGAATACAGCACAGCATATCAGAGCACAGATAGTTCTGAAATAGTCATGCACAAACTTCTTCAGACATTGCCTGTTAAGAATGTCCTTTTATAAACTGAATACGCAGCAGCCACTATAATATAAGTAACATATAAACTCACTAAGTGTTTACAATGTCGCTTGAACTTTGTGCTACGTGTACTCAGGTGCTCAGTCGTGTCTGACTCTTTAGCAACCCCATGGACTGTAGCCCAACAGGCTCCTCTGTCCATGGAATTTTCCAGGCAAGAATATTGGCTGCTGCTGCTGCTAAGTCGCTTCAGTCATGTCCGACTCTGAGTGACCCCGTAGACGGCAGCCCACCAGGCTCCCCTGCCCCGGGATTCTCCAGGCAAGAATACGGGAGTGGGTTGCCACTTCCTTCTCCAATGCATGCATGCATGCTAAGCCGCTTCAGTCGTGTCCGGCTCTATGCGACCCTATGGACAGCAGCCCTCCAGGCTCCTCTGTCCACAGGATTCTCCAGGCAAGAATACCGGAGGGGTTGCCATTTCTTCCTCCAGTTGATCTTCCAGACCCAGGAAGAACCCACGTCTACTGTGTCTCCTGCATTGGCAGGTGGATTCTTTACCACTGAGCTACCTGGGAAGCCCCCCTTGAACATTACATATATTAAATAGTTTAATCCTTACAACCATCCTAAATGGTTGATATTACTTTCCCCCTCATTTTACACATAAGGAAACAGGGGTCTTGAGGGATTAATTTTGATTTCCCAAATTCCCACAGTCAGCAAGTGGAGAAGCAGGGTTTCTAATCTAGTCAGTGGCTCCAGAGTTTATGCTCTTAAGAACAATAATATTATGCCTCTCAAATCTCCTAGATAATAGACTGTACAGTACAAGTGCCTACATATGGGGAAAAGGTAAGAGACTTTGCTAGATAATATAATATAGGGGATAGTAGCAGAGTAATGGAAACAAAAACATTAAATAAAGTGGAATCCAAATGATAAATAGATTAGATATATTAATAGATATTTCTTAGACAATGTTTTTTATTTGATCCAAAGGATAATTCAAAAGGGTCTGATGTAGTCAAGGTTGTATGTTTTGCAAAACTCAAGCTAACATACATAGGACTATTTTGAAAGACATTATAAAAGTCTACCTGACTTTCATTCATTTCTGGTCCATGGAATCTAAGTCCACAATAGGAGTGGAGTTAGATCATCTATAAGATCTTTTTCAAATCTAATATTCTATGTTTTCATAATAAAGGAAAATAAAAAACTACAATAAAGCCATTTAAATAAATTTCTGCTCTTATAATTGTATTTCTTGATAATTTTGTTTCTAAGAAATGTTTTAATTATAATAGAAATATACAAAATACTTGACATTTAAATTTAAAGGCAAAGATGAATATTTTAGGGAGAATATAATAAACAAGTAGATATTTATGTGAAACACTATATATGATGTTGGAAATATATGTAAAATATTTATAAATTATGGTCCTTATGTTTTCAGGATTTTACAGTTGGAATGGGATTATTAAACCAACCAGCATGAAATAATAGCAAACAACTACTTTAGTATCACTTAACAATTAGGCTGCTTTTACTTTTAAGTAACAGAAAAGGCAATTCAAAGCAGCTTAAACAATGTTGAAACGTATTATGAACATTAGAAAAAGTCATGAGTCAAGGCAGCTCCAGGGTGGGTTTATGCAGCTGCTCAGTGATGTTAATAGAGGTGTGTGTTCCTTCTGTCTGTCAAATCTACCACTTCCATACATGGATCAGTACATGTTGGAACATTTAGAAAAAATTGAAAGTAGTCTAAAAGTTAGATAGCAGTGACGTATTCATGTTTACTTCCTGACTGTGATGGTTGCATTATGCTTATGTAGGAGACTGTCCTTATTTTTACAAATTAGGGGTTGTTATTAGGGGTTAGGAGGCATCAACTTGGCAAGTTAGTCTCAATAGTTTAGGAATAAATTTTCTTTGTACACTTCTCGAAACTTTTCTGTAAATTTGAAGTTATTTCAAAATATGAAAATATTGAATACAAAAATATGAACAGAAGCTTAAGTTTCTCAATACAGGAATAATATTATGTAATGCTTAGAACTATGTACTTGTTACATTCATTTACCTAATGTTAATTGAATATCTAACAGCTATAAGCACTATGCCCAGAACTGAATACACAAATGTAAAATGGAGAGATAGAGTTCTTGCCCTCAGAGAACTTAGAGTCTAGTGGACTACTGTTAAGGAAACAGGAAATCACAATATCCTCATGAGATGAAGCAAAGGCAGGTTGCTATGACAGCACAGAGGTAGGACCCCAGATGGCTTTCTTTAAGGTAGCTATTCCACAAGAATTGATATCTAAGCTAAAATCTAATGTCTGAGTAAGAGGTTACCCATTGAGGTATCTAGGAGTCAGTTCAGTTAGTCAATTCAGTCACTCAGTGGTGTCCGACTCTTTGCAACCCCATGGACTGCAGCACGCCTGTCCATCACCAACTCCTGGAGTTTACTCAAACCCATGTCCATTGAGTCAGTGATGCCATCCAACCATCTCATCCTCTGCTGTCCCCTTCTCCTCCTGCCTTCAATCTTGCCCAGCATCAGGGTCTTTTCCAATGAGTCAGTTCCTTGTATCAGGTGGCCAAAGTATTGGAGCTTCAGCTTCAACATCAGTCCTTCCAGTGAAAATTCAGGACTGATCTCCTTTAGGATGGACTGGATGGCTCTCCATGCAGTCCAAGGGATCTCAAGAGTCTTCTCCAACACCACAGTTCAAAAGCATCAATTCTTTGATGCTCAGCTTTCTTCACAGTCCAACTCTCACATCCATACATGACTACTGGAAAAACCATAGCTTTGACTAGATGGACCTTTGTTGGCAAAGTGATGTCTCTGCTTTTTAATATGCTATCTAGGAGTGGGTGTGCATAAGTGGTCTATATGGAGATAAGAGTCTGCTAATGTGTGGA
Organism: Cervus elaphus; assembly: GCF_910594005.1. NCBI lineage: Eukaryota > Metazoa > Chordata > Mammalia > Artiodactyla > Cervidae > Cervus > Cervus elaphus. The sequence continues at coordinate 91,209,071 of NC_057823.1, read as the reverse complement.
AATACAAGATAAGGCAATGTGTGGCTAACAAACACATGAAAAGATGCTCAACATCACTCATTATCAGAGAAATGCAAATCAAAATCACAGTGAGATACCATTACATTCCAGTCAGGATGGCTGCTATCCAAAAGTCTACAAGCAATAAATGCTGGAGAGGGTGTGGAGAAAAGGGAACCCTCTTACACTGTTGGTGGGAATGCAAACTAGTCCAGCCGCTATGGAGAACAGTGTGGAGATTCCTTAAAAAACTGGAAATAGTACTGCCATATGACCCAGCAATCCCACTCCTGGGCATACACACCGAGGAAACCAGATCTGAAAGAGACACGTGCACCCCAATGTTCATTGCAGCACTGTTTATAATAGCCAGGACATGGAAGCAACCTAGATGCCCATCAGCAGATGAATGGATAAGGAAGCTGTGGTACATATACACCATGGACTATTACTCAGCCGTTAAAAAGAATTCATTTGAATCAGCCCTAATGAGATGGATGAAACTGGACCCATTATACAGAGTGAAGTAAGCCAGAAATATAAAGACCATTACAGTATACTAACACATATATATGGAATTTAGAAAGATGGTAATGATAACCCTATATGCAAAACAGAAAAAGAGACACAGATGTACAGAACAGACTTTTGGACTCTGTGGGAGAAGGCGATGGTGGGATGTTTTGAGAGAACAGCATCGAAACATGTATATTATCTATGGTGAAACAGATCACCATCCCAGGTTGGATGCATGAGACAAGTGCTCGGGGCTGGTGCACTGGGAAGACCCAGAGAGATCGGGTAGAGAGGGAGGTAGGAGGGGGGATCAGGATGGGGAATACATGTAAATCCATGGGTGATTCATGTCAATATATGACAAAAACCACTACAATATTGTAAAGTATTTAGCCTCCAACTAATAAAAATAAATGAAAATAAAAAAAAAAGATAAGGCAATGTGTTTGACAAAGAGAAATGTTGGATCACCGCGTTTATAGACATTAATTTCCCTCACACTTAATAAATCTCTGTGGAAATTATTCTCCTCTAATATATTACTAAGTAAATAATATAATCTTTCACCATTGGTGCCATTCTCACCAGAGCCCAGATTGTGGTTGGATCAATAAGAAAAATCCAGACAATACAGTGTCTTATAAGCCATGTTAAAGATAAGGACTAAATCCTGAGCTAAAGAATCACTTACAGTTTTTAAGTAGAGAAATAATTACCCACTTTGGTTAAATCATGAAAGTAAAGTGAAGTGAAAGTCGCTCAGTTGTGTCAGACTCTTTGTGACCCCATGGACTATATAGTCCCTGGAATTCCCCAGGCCAGAATATGGGATTGGGTAGCCTTTTCCTTCTCCAGGGAATCTTCCCCACCCAGGAATCAAACCCAGGTCTCCCGCATTGCAGGTGGATTCTCTACCAGCTGAGCCATAAGGGAATGCCTAAATCACAAGAAATGCTGTAGTAATCTAAGCAAGAGATGATGATAGTCTAGTCTCAGGAACAAAAGAATAATGTATGGATTCAAGAAATACTTAGGACTTTAGAAAAAGCCAGAACTAATGGATGAGAGAAGTGACATTTTCAGGTTTGAGCAATCTACTCTTTGTGACTGGAAGCTTCACTAAGATTGTCATCACAGAAGGAAAACATGTTTGTGTGTGAGAGATGATGAACTGCACGCTGGATAGGGTGAATTTGTCCTGTCTATGGGACATCCAAGAAGTGATACCCAAGAAGTCATACATTGGGAACTGGAATGCCAAAGCATGAGCTAGATTAAATAAAGAGTGTTGGAAGTTTGGGGCATATATAGGACCCATCTGTATTGAGTGTAGACAGTGGGAGAAGAAAATTTGCTTGATTAAGTGAGCAAAATTGGGCAAGTTTATAGAAGGCTTTGAATTGTTTAGTTTGTACATAACTTGATGAGCAGCCATGGCAGAGGTGGGATGCATGAGAGAGGAGAGAGAAACCCAGGAAGTTGGGACACAGGTTAGGAAACTGTCCAGTAACTGCGAACAATGACTTTGGCCTGCCAACTCAAAAAATGGGGGTATAACAGGGACTCAGCGTGATCCACAATCCAAGCCACCTTTCAGAACTTCATGAGCTGGAGCGAACATGTGGGTGTCATGAGCGGAACCCCTTATAAGGCTAGGGTTATTGCCACCAGGTGTGAACATCCCAGGGTGAACCATAAACAGTTATGTTATTTTATTTACCACGGGAGCTGGTGAGAGATTTTAATTATATGTTTCAAACCAGGGGCTTCACGACAATACTGATGTGTTTTACAATTACATAAACTGAATATCAGAAGAGCCTTAAATCTATTTATTGATTATCCCATGTGTTTACAGTAGAAGCACAGACTATTCAGAGGCAAAACCATCAGGTCGTGGTTGTTTTGGACTTGGGAGGAGGGACAACATCTATAGTTTCGTGTGTCTGCCTCACGGGCTACCAAAGGATGTGTGGTTCTAGAGACAGGCCTTTTGAGAAGGCTTCTGATGTTTAGAGAAAGCTGGAAACAAATGGACTCTGTTTCTTTATTTTCAGAGGATGTCTCTTTTCTAATAAAGGATTTCTTTGTAAGAAGAAATTTTAGGCAGAAATCAGAAAGTTTTTTACCTTGCCTGTGCCAATGTTGATCTATGTGCAACCTTACAGAAGTCACTTTTGACTCTAAAATTCAGCATTTCCATTTTTAAAGTAGGAAGAATACTTTGTACCTCTCAGACACTGTGTAAGGTTCCATAAAATATTCAGAATACTGTACAAACACAGAAAGATGAGCTACATATAAATTATCTTAAATAAGCTTTTCCTCTTTTACCAAAATCTACATTTCCTTATGTACTTAATTTTAAATTAAGCATGGCTTCTACAAATTTAAAGGGCATGTTTAATATTTCCTTCACAAAAAATATTGGAAGAAATGCAAAACCATCCCTCAGATTCTGTATTCGGTTTGGAAGCACATTCTACAAAAGAAAATATATTCTACACTCCCAAAGAGAATGCCAAAAGAACGAGTAAGGCAGTCATGCTGATCCTACCTTTTATATCAACAACAAGAGGAATAAACATTCACACTTTCAACCAGTTTTGAATACAGGAAAGCAGCTGGGACCTCCACTGTTCTTTCATCACCTCAGGGTGTGACCTGATTATTCAGGAAAAAATCAAATTGACTCTATACCTTCGGAAAGATACATCTACAAAGGAAAGAAATGAAATGAAAAACTGTAAATTATAGTTTCTCTACTTGAGCAGGCCAAATGATCCATCCTGATCTCAGGGAAATCTCCTATGCTCCAGGGGCGGAGCACAGTTTCTATGTGAAAACGGATGAAGTTAAGTGAGAGCAGCTGGTAAGGGTTTCATTCTCTCTGATACTTCTTTTTCATTCATAGACATACTAAGAGATAAGTTGAAGTATTATAAATGTCTACATCTAGAACTCTAACTCTCTATACATGTAATATACACTATTTGTTATATATACATATACACACACACATGCACATGCCATGGGAGATACCTAGATATAAATACCTATCAATAGATAGATAGATATAAGAGAGAGAGAGAAAGAATCCTCGGAGGTTAAAAATTATACTTGTACTGATACAATTTTTAAAAGAGTATTAAATATCCATAAATTTAAATCCTTTTTCCCCTTCAATCCATAATTTAAAATCACATATGTGAAAATAAAGTGATCAGACCATAACTGTTGGTTCTTTCTGTGGCTTGCCTGGAAAGTATGCCTATAGGAAAACAAATGTCCTTATCTTCACTTTCTAAGCTTCACATAATTCGAGTGTGCCAATAACACCCCATAGATCCTAAGAAGAGAAAGGAAACTCTTTTCTGGAGAGGAAATAAGAGCTGTTTAAAAAGTCCCTCACTACAACACTTGTTGATTCAAGTGTGAGGGCCTGGATTTCACAGCTGTTTGCATCCATGAATAATATTACACGAAGAATACCACCTTCTCCCATTCGCACTGTCCCCTCTTCAAATGTTGAGTGACTTGCCTGAGAAAATTCTAAGGTATAGTCTCAAATAATTTAATACTGCCCTCTAGAGGCATTATAATAGCATTAAATTTGATCCTTCTGGTGTGGTTTTATTAAATTTTATTTCTCTAAATTTAAAAGCACAACTTTAAAAAAAAAACCAGGAAAGATTAATAATTAACATAAAGATTCCCTAAACATTATATCCATTTCAAATCCCATTTATCAAATTATGTTTAAAAAATTCAGTAAAACTCAGTAAATGAATATGGCCTCAAATAATGTTATAAAATATGCAAACCCACTGGCCATGTGGCAATGTGTAACTTGTGATCTCCTAGGTACTATGGTTTTTGTTGTGAAATCTTGAAGCACTTGGAGAGGAGCGGCAAATATAAACATACCTTAAGTGAAATCAGGATATTTAGAAAATAAGAAATATTCCTTTTCCTCTAAAAAAAAAAAAAAAAAAAAGTTAAAGCAGCAATCCAAGAGCATTCTCTTCAAGATCTGACAGACAGTTTGTTTAAAATATGAGTCTGCAACAAAGAAGGTCAAAGGCTTTTAGGGGTAGATAAACAAATTAAACAAAGTAAATTTGGATTTACTATAACAACAGTTATGAAATGTATTCAAAGCTAAGAGAATATTCAGGTAATGGGATTTCAGTGAGGAAAAAGATCAGATAGCATGAACTTTAGATATTACTGAGAGGAAAGTGAAAAAAATTTGAAAACTAAGAAATTTTGAAGAGCTTTACCATAAAACATCTGTGATTTGAGAACTAAAGACTAGGCACAGGAATCTTATTTTAAATGGGAAGTTTCCTGTTTTCTGCACAGGTCTGAAAGAAGAAATTTTACATTACAACTTTTGTGCTAGGAAACGGTGTGTAAAGCCTGCTGTCTTTACTGTTGGCACAGAGAAAGCTCTTTGGAAAGAAAATGCAGTCTGTTTCCACCGTAAGGATGGTTTTCTGAAGCGTTTATACTGAAAGTGTTGGTTGTTATCAATATAAAGTAATAAATTACAAATCTACCGCATTATATAGCAATTTTAAAGGAGATAAATTGTTGTTGAAAAAAAAATCACTTCAAAATTATCTGTAAAATAAATTACTTCCACTCATTTTTCCATCCTGTTGTTTGCCATCAGTGATCACTCCCATAACATAGAAGCCCTTCATTTTGTTTATCAAGAAATGTCATGCACAGATTGAAGTATAATTACAAAAGCAAATATTCAGAGCTTAATTTTGTCAAAGTTAAGCCACTTGTGCTAAATACAGGTATGTTGAGGAAAGTTTACATTTGAAAATATCTTTTTAATCATATGGTCCCACTCTAGCAAAATCTATATAACTTATCATTTAAATTACATTCACACATACATGGGCTTCTCTTGTGACTTGGCTGGTAAAGAATCCGCTTGCAACGCGAGAGAGCTGGGTTCGAATCCTGGGTTGGGAAGATCCCCTGGAGAAGGAAAAGGCTACCCACTCCAATATTCTGGCCTGGAGAATTCCCTGGACCGTCTAGTCCATGGGGTTGCAAAGAGTCGGACATGACCGAGCAACTTTCACATTCACACATACATGCACACTTGATTTAAATGACTTTCAGAAAGGAAAAAAATAGCTTCGTACTTAAAAGGACTAAATTATTAGACTGAATATGTGGCAACTTTGGAAAAATAGATTTGCAAGAAGATAAATTTTAGATTTTGGCTAAAATATTTAGTTTTATAGGAAAACACCCAGGTAATACAAATAACAGTTTTAAAAGTTTAAAGGAAAATGCCCAGGTAATACAAATAACAGTTTTAAAAGTTTAAAGGAAAATGCCCAGGTAATACAAATAACAGTTTTAAAAGTTTAAAATTTGGGACTTCCCTGGTGGCTCAGTGGTAAAGTATCTGCCGGCCAATGCAGGGGACATGGGTTCTATCCCTGGTCCGGGAAGATCCCACATGCCTCTGAACAACCAAGTCCATGAACCACAACTATTGAGCTCTAGCACCAGGGAGCAGCAAATACTGAGGCCCGTACCTAGAGCCTGTGCTCCGCAACAGGAGAAGCCGCCACAGTGAGAAGCCCACGCATCGCAACTTGAGAGTAGCCCCTACGCACCACAACACAGCAATGAAGACCACCCTCAGCCAAAACTAAGTAAATAAATAAGCAAAAGCTTAAAATTCAGGCATTCATGTTTTCCCTCTCTCCTTTCTGGATTGCCTTAATTAACCACTCAATCAATATGGAAAGGTCTAATGAAGTTTCAATAAATATAACATTAAAATTACTTAGGGAGGTTAGACTTAAACATACCCATATTATTTACTTAGTAAAGCAAAATAACAAAGTCATAAATAAAAGCAACATGAGTGGCAAAGGATCAAAACATTTTTAATTATATTTAAGTAGGTCAATATTAAGATGTAGGCTAATAACTTTTTAAAAAATGGAAAACATTTATTTTCTAGAAGTATAGTGAAATGATGCATACAACCACTGAGAGATTATAATGACAAAATGAACCGGGATTGGTGGACAGTGTTAATAATGTTGTCTACTCAAACAACTCTGAGGGTGCCTGACACCAAGGAGACAGTGGGAAAATGCAGATCAGAAGATCTGTGTGTTCATCCTGCATATATCCCAAAGGTTTCTTGAAGGGATAGTGAATAACATACTTCCATCAAGATATTCTATGCTCTTCCAAAATTATTCTTTAAACAATAAGACTTATGAGGTGAAACTGCCTAACGCAATCATTTTATGTGAACGAGACAATAAATTTTACCAGCCAGTCACGATAAAAATCATTTATTTGAAAATCAAAATTTATTTCCACTTCTGGAAACAAAAGACAATAAAGACAACAAGATTATCAAGAACTGTTTGGAGGGTAGGTAAGAGTTGTTGCTGTGTGTCCCTGAAATGCTCATTGATACAGCTATTTTTAAAAATGTGATGACATTTCAAATTAGATAGTATTATAAGTAAGCATAAAAATAAGTCGCTAATTCTGGAGTGATATTTCAAATACTGCAAATACACCTTTATTTCCCCACTATAGCTAGCACACAAATAATACCTTTTTGTGCAAAAAATAGAATTAGAAGTTGTTTTAGGCACTGATTGTTTTATACTTTTATTTCAAAAAGTGTGCACTAAGATCTTTTTGATTTATCCCTATATATTCTGAATATTAATAAGCCAAAAAGCATTCATTCAATCAAATAAATGATGTATATAGTATCTTAAAAGAATGATTCATTGATATGTTTTCTATGGTGTTAAATTTTGAAAAATGTTTGAACTCTTTCTTTAATATGGATCACTATGGAGTCCTTACATCTTGTTCTTCAGCCAGTGTCAGCTATAAACCTCTTTTTCCTCCAATCTAATATCCTCCAGATCTTTTCTTCCCTTATAAACAAGTAAAATTTTTATCTAGCATTCCTCCCCTGCTCCCCTCTGTTTCACCTGTTGCTATATGTAGGTTCTTATCTTGCTTTTGCAGCTCTGGGACTCACTGTGTTATTATGAACCCCTATGCAGGACTGGATACCCAGGCTCAAATTCTGGATCTGACGCTTGCCTAGGGGAAAGCTGGCAAGTTTCCTGAACCCTCTCAGCCTCAAAGCCATTCTGCAGATCAAATCAATATATGGATGCTAATGAAATGTTCCCTCCTATTTTATGACAAATACAGTTGGGTGATGGCTAAAAATATGATTTGCTTTTCAAATAAACTGTAATAAGTGCTATTTGACTTTTTATCATCTTAGTTTATGGCTCTAGATGATCCTTCTTTCTAAGGTCACTGATGTCCTCCTAAGATTCAAATTTATATGGTTTAATAGCATGTGACTCATCGTTTCTTAAACTTCTCTCTTCTTTTGACTTCCATGAGATCACTCTGTCCTAGTTTTTATTTTCAGCCCTAAAAGATTCTTCTCAGTCTCCTTGTCCTCTTATCCTCAGTGCCTATTCCTGCTTTATGTCTCTATGATTTTTTCTGTTTTTATTTTCCTGAATGAGTTTTCTTCTACTACTACTAGCCCTTTCCCTAGAGTGCAGTAACTAGCACAAATTTCTTGCCTGATTTTCAGCCTCATAAAAGTATCTACTGACCCTCTTGTATGTGCCTGCAGATACTTTATATGAAATATGTCTGAACTCAATTATTCATATCCCATGAAGTTGTCTCTTCTTATTTTCAGTGTCTTGGAATGGCTCCACCAGCCACCCAATGCAAGAAGAATCCTAGGTTCCCTTTCTCGCCTTCCCTCTGTACTAATCAGGGTTCTCCAGAGAAATAGAACCCAACAGATGTATAATATGGAGAAAGATGTATTTTAAGGAATTGGCTCACATGATTGCAGAATCTTGGCAAATTCAAACTCTGCAGGGTAGGCTAGCAGGCTGGAGGCCCAGGCAATAGTGGCAATTCAAGTTCAAAAGCAGTCTGTTGGCAGAATTCCCTCTTCTGGGGAGGTCAGTCTTTTTTTCTATTAAGACCTTCAGTTGATTGCATGAAGCTTGGCCATATTACAGAGGATACTCTGCTTTCCTCAAAGTCTGTTGATTTAAGCGTTAACCTCATCTAAAAATGCCTTCACAGAAACATCTAGAATAATATCTGACCAAAGATCTAGATAAGGGGATCTAGCCAAATTGACACATAAAATTAACCATCACACTCCCTCATCACAAAATTCCTACCTGTTTTACCTATTTGTATCTATCAACTTTATCAACTGGCTCCATCCACTCCCTTCTTCTGGAAGCCCAGGCTATCATCTCCTGCCTTGACTATAGCAAGAGTGTCTAAAATCTCTGACTACAACCTTTTCCCTCCCAGTCCATTCTCTATACTGAGGAATAACCACCATAGTTGTCATTTTAAAGTACTAAATTCTGACTATGTTAACAGCATGCTTAAAATTACTAAATATCTTTCCTTCACTTTCTGGAGACTCTTTCCTCATAAGGATGATATATAAGTCACTCATGATCAGATATTTGAATTTATTCCATTCTTGCTTCTCATCACTCTTCCACAAACCCAGTACTCCAAGTATACTAAGTTATTTGCTGTTCAATAAACAAGTCAGGCTGTCTTATGTATCCATACATTTCCAAATGCTGTCCTATTTAGACTATTTGTCTAGTTTTTCTTTGTTTGATTGGGTCTCATTTTTGCTTTAAGACTCAGCTCAGTCACCAGCTTCTCCAGCAAAGTGTCACCGGTGTCACAGGAGTGAGATAGCTATCCACTCACCGCATAACAGGAACACCTATGTTCTATTCTTAACTGAGTTAATCCCTGAAAAATGCTTAGAACTCAGTCTGGCATATAGTAAACGCTCTCTGTAGTTAGTTGCTATTATTTTTAACAGTAATAATATAATTTATAACACATTAAATTGCAAATGCTAACTGATTCATCCATGGCTCAAAAAATAAAGAATAATAAATTTACACTTGTAACTCCCTAGCTCTTAGCACTGTGCCTGACTCATAATAGGTAATAAATAAGTGTCACTGAATGAAATAATATTTTAATATTAGAGATGTATGATGTTTCCTGCAAAACAAAAAAATCCCTTGTACAAAAAGTTTCAGATATAATGCCAGATGTTCTAAACTTCAAACAAGAATAGGGGAATTTTTCAATGTAATTTTACTAAAAGCCTTCATAAAAATTAAATCAGAATTCATCACATATTTATAGGTGTTTTGACATTATCTTCTGCCAATCATATATATATGGTATGTGTAAAGTGTTACTAAGAATACTTCAGGACATGGTTACTGAATGAAATGTCATTAAAATTATCTTAGTATTATTTTTCTAAACTTTTTAAGTAATGTGCAAATCACTTTATTCAAAACCTTACAATGCACATTGTTATTTTATTTCCACCTCATTGCACCACATTTTAACTTTATATAAATCTTCTTTTCTAACTTGTCAATTTTTCTCCCATTCTACCTCCTAAAAAAGAAGAATCTTCTAAAGAGTTCAAGTCAGGTTTGTCCCATGCTAATGGTTTAAGAAGACAGTAAGTGATAGGTGAAACATAGTTACCAACTTCGAGGGTTTTTAAAATTACTTTAAAATAAATGAGAGTAGCAATTAAATATGGAAGTGCATTTATATTTCCTTAAGTTACAAAATTAGATTTTATTTATAATATATCTACAAATATGCTTTTTAAAATTATATACAGAAAAAAACTGCATTTACATTTTTCATAAAATGTTCAATTTGGCTTATATATTTTGCAAATAATAATCTGTTTCAATGATTCTCACCCCTCTCTGCTGCCTGCACATAAGAATCACCTGGAAACCTAAAAAGGTATTGATATTGCATTCTTATTTCCAGGGATTGAGTTCTTCTCAGGTGGGATATGGGATAGGTTTTAAAATAAAAAAAACAATGCCAATTACACCTCAGTAAAAAATATATCAGATAATTTTAATGTATGTTGGGAACTAATGAAATGTTATTTTTCACACTCATACAAGGCTAGGTAATTATGGGACACTGTTCAGATGTAAATCTGTAGACTTGTATTTGCCCCCAGATATATTCCTGGATAAAAATAATTTCTTTTCAAAAATTTTGATTTGGGTTCTTCTTTTGTTGACAAATTTTTAAGAAATAATTGATAAATGTATGCTTTCTAGTATATCTATAACCAGTACTGGCATTAAATATTTGGTTCTATATTATATCTGATTTACTCCACTGTTAGCTCCAAGTAATTCAATATTAATTAAAGTCTAATGAGAAAGTGATAGAGTTAACATATAAACAATGTATTCATACAAGCCCACAGTTCCTAACCTTGACTGGACACCTTCACTGATAATACGTTCACTTGTGAGGGTTTAAGTCATTACAGGAGTCAAGCCACACTTCAGAGCAATGAAAGAATTTTTGCAGGTGAGGTTCAGTCATTAGTATTTTTGAAAATTCTCTGCCTTAGTCTGATATGCAGCTAAGCTTGATAAATATTGCTCTAAGCAAAGCCAAGAAAGGCACAAACATCCACAGTAGTTAAAATTGAGGAGTTTTTTTATGCCACATCTTGGTAATCTGGGATTATCACCCTCTAAATTACTTGTGTCACAGTGGTCAAAACAGATCTGGAAACACTAAAAAGATAATAACGGTTAATTACGACCAATGATATGTCAATAAATTTGAAAATATAACACCAAAACTGGCTGAAAAATAGTCTGAATACCTTACAGCTATCAATAAACTGAATTCATAAAGAAAAACCTACCCAGAAAGAAAACATTAGGCCGAGATTATTTCACTGGAAAATTTTCTAAACATATAAAAAGAATGTGCCAATTTTAAACAAACTTTCCCAAAGAAGAGAAAAATGTAAAAACATCCTCTAAGTCATTCTAAGTAAGTAGCATGACTGAAATCAAACCTGGAAAAAATATTTTAAGAAGGAATTACAGGCCAATTTCTCTTGTGAAATTAATTTCAAAATACTAAACAAAATAACAGAAAGTCAAATCTAGTAAAATTTTAAATTGTTATACATCTGGACCAAGTTAGCTTTATTTCAAGAATGCAAGATTGGTTTCATACTAGAAAAGAAATGTATGAACTAAGAAATAAATGATAAATTTCATATAATCATCTTAATAGACACAGAAGAGTAGTTTGCTAAAAAGTTTTTACGTTAGATAAAAACAGCAAACGAAAAAAAAAAAAACAGCAAACGAAGATATGAGAACTTCTCAATCTAGAAGATATTTGGAATACATCCGTATATAAGACAAAATATGCATACTCTGAGTATACATAAACTAAAAAATTATAGAAAACATAATAAAAGTATTACTCCATGTCCCTTGAGTAAACATTTAACCAAAGAGGATAGCCTGATGTCCAATGGACATATGAAAATATACTTCACCTCATCAGCCCCTGCTGCTGCTGCTAAGTCGCTTCAGTCGTGTCCGACTCTGTGCGACCCCATAGACGGCAGCCCACTAGGCTCCCCCGTCCCTGGGATTCTCCAGGCAAGAACACTGGAGTGGGTTGCCATTTCCTTCTCCAATGCATGAAAGTGAAAAGTGAAAGGAAAGTCGCTCTAGAGGATTACAAATTAAAGTCAAATTTGAGATATACCCATGAAATATCTAAAATTTTTTAAAGTGAAAGTACAATGCTGGCAAGAATGTGGAGCAAGCAAAACTCTCATATACTTCTTGTGGAAAACAAATTGGTACAACTGCTCTGAAAAAAAGCAGTTGGTAGCATCTGCTAAACTAGAATACATATACATACACACATGAAACATATATATTCTTATAATAATTCTATCCAAGCTATATGTATAACAAAAATGCATACATAAAAATGAAATTAAGAGAATAATGAATAGCCACTTTCAAGGACATGAAAAAATAATAAGCTATACAGGAGTAAATTTAATAAAAGTCATGCAATTTTATTGAAAATTTAAAAATATTGCTGAAAGAAATTATCAGACAGGTAAATGGAAAGGCATTCCACATTCATGGATTGGAGGACTTAAACTATTAAGGTGGTACACTCCTTAAATTCATACACAATTTCCAAGCAATTCCTATCCAAATCCCAGAAGTTATTTTTGCACAATTGACGAGCTAATCCTAAAATTCATATGGAAGTGAAAGGGACATAGAAGAGCCAAAATAATCTTGAAAAAGGAGAATAAAGTGCAAGAATACAAGGTTTCTAATTTCAAAACTTACTACAATATCACAATATGCAGGTCTATGATACTGGCATGAGGGTAGACATATAGACCAATGGAATACAATTGATCATCCAGAAATAAATCCTTATATTTATGGTCTATTAATTTTCAATAATAGTGCCAAGACAATTAAACCAGGTAAGAGTAATGTTTCAATAAACTGTGCTGGAACAAATTAATATCTACATGCAAAAAAAATTGTATCCTTGACTCACACCATACACAAAAATTAACTTCAAATGGATCATACATTTAAATGAAATATTCTATGAGGCAATTATTCAATGAAAAAAATACTAATAGAACCATCTAAAATGTTCAAACATTTAATGAAAGTTTATAGTTCTGTTGGAAACTTTGGGTAATATTAGAAATTAGACATGTATAAATCATTTAAAATTTTAAAAAATAGCTTAGCTCTAGGAGAAATGTTTATAAGAAAGGAAATATAATTATGATACACTTTATGATTTAACTGAGAAAATTATTACATAGAAAAAATAATATAAGTTATGAATATTTACCCAGAATTTTAATATAACTCTATTTGGAAGATAAAAGGATAGAAGTTTTACGTGTGAGTTTAATATTTTTCTTTTAGAATATGTATATTGAGTTATACTAAATTTACAAAATAATTATGAATTAAGAATACATGATACAAAAGTTTCTTTGGACTTCATCTTCAACTATTTAGTAAAATTATGAAATATCCATGCCTTATTTGCTTCAAATAAAATATAGGCATTTATTTAAAGTTATTTTAAATGAATAGGAAACAAAAATAATATTCTATTTTTCATTTGTCAAATTTCTTCTAACAAAATTATATAATAACCTGAAATGATCTTCTGTACTTCATGTTTGACTTTCTCAGCAGGTCAAGTAGTTATTTTGGCAAAATATATTGAAAGGCTTCATCATTTTCCCAAGATTCTTATTTAATCCTTTGATTTCATTCATTCTGTCTTTTTTGACTGGTGCATACTTTACATACAATTACATCCCCTAATATTAAGTGGACAGCTTGACGACTTCTGCATATAGTATTTATTCTAACCATTATTACATCATTATAGAGAAGACATTCATGCCCTGATGTACTCTGAACATCATCACACTTAACATTCTGTTCCTTAATTGTTAAATTGAGTCAATTCAAAGTTGAAATAGTCCCGACTCAATTAATAATTTAAAGCTTGAACTTGGTACAAGTTAATCTCTCCAACTTCTGCACTTAGTGGAAAACCCCCACAGCTTCTTGAGGAGGTCAGGTTAAGTCCCTTCTTCCCTCTTTCCATGTGGTAGTTCTACACGACATATCTGTCCTTTCTGTTACTACCTAGAGTTTCTGCCAATTCCAAACAAGATTAAAGCAAGCAAAGTTTAGAGAGATGTGGAAGGATTCGTGGCAGTCAGAGGAGGCAAAAATTTCTCAAGTGATTGCTCCAATTATAAAATGGTCTCTAACTCTTTCCAGGGAAATGCTTAAATATAACATTTTTTTCCTGTGTTTTGGGGGATATTCTCGCTGAACTTCTCCAATTTTAACTTTGTGATACAATCATTGTTGTTCTTTGGCTCAGAGCTTAATATTTCCCCTAAGCTTCTTGCATCTCCTTGAGATTAGTTTCCTTCACTCCGTGGCAGGAGTCCTCACACTGCTGTCTTCTCTTTTGCAGGCTGCTTTGCCAGATGCTTGCTCTTTAGCACCAGGTTCACCCGTGTTCTGTTGCCAAAAACTCACTTAAGACTGTCTAGTGATCCAGCTGAAAACCCAAGAGACCATCACACTCTTCATCAGTCCAATATTTTTCTACACAACCTCTGCAGTTCTCACAGTCCTTGCGTGTAAAAGTTACATGACCACTTTCAGTTCCAAGTACGTATCCAATATTTTCTCATATGTCTGGCTTTATATGTATGAGCCCCTAAAACTGGAATGTCCACACAACGTGCATATACCCATCTTTGCATTGGTAAATCTTATCCATTCCTCAAGCTCCAGCCTACAAGCTGACTAGTCAGTATTTCCTGATTTTTCCCAGTTAATCCAATTATCTTCTTCCTCTAAATTTCCAGCTTTACCTTCTGAGCCACCAGGGAAGCACCTATCTGTACCTCCCTCGTGATAATTATTAATACTTTTCACTTAGATGCTCTAATGCTCCTTTGTGTAAGAGACTAAATTTTACATTTCCTTATCCTACACAGAACTTAAGCCACTGTTTATACTTTATAGCCATGTAATAAAATATATTAAAAAAAATAGTAATTCCTATGGACTCACCATATATTTCCCTGTGATAATACTAAATTTTAATACCTTTGAAAGTAAGAAATAATATATACTGATAAGAAAGCAAAATAGAACCTTACATAAGGTATCCTTAGTCTCAGCTTCATATCTATAAAATGGAAAAATAATACATTGCAAGGATTAAAGAAAATGGCATATACAATGGTGTCTGGAAGATCAAGTGCTTACTCAGTAGAATGATGTCAATTCCTAGTAGAATATAAGCTGCCACCACTGCTACTTACATACCATTGTCCCTTAATTCTAATGGATGAACACTCTTACTCCCTAATTTCTATACCATTAAGATGAATATTTTAATAAGAATATGTCTTGATTTTTTTAAAAAACTTACAAAGATATATGAAAAGAAAACCCTTCATATTGTTACCACCTTGAGATAACTAATATTGACATTTTGGTATCAACCATTCAACACTGACTTCTATTTGTATGTCTTCACAAATTATAAAAGTTTTATTAAACATTGAATGCTTAAAACTTGATTTTTTGTCTAATAATTTAGTATACCTACTGTATATAAATACACAGTCCTCAGTCTTTCTCTGTCTCTATCTTTTTGTCTATCTCTCTATCTATCTCTTTGAGAGAAAATACAAAGGAATAATATGTAATATATCTATATGCCTACCTACTTATATATTCATGAAATTATCTACAATTTTTAGTATAAATGCATAGAAGCATAATTTCTATGCTAAAATTATACACTGTTTTGTAGATCCTAATATGAGTTTCCCTGGTGGCTCAGATGGTAAAAATGGGGTCAATCCCTGAGTTGGGAAGATCCCCTAGAGGAAGGCATGGCAACCCACTCCAGTATTCTTGCCTGGAGAATCCCCATGGATTCTAATGCATATTGCTAAATACACACTGCTACATTGCAAAAGTATACAAAATGACCATTTTATTCACATTTAATTTTTTGAGTAGTAATATAAAAATTTACTGATTTATCAGCTGAAAGAAACCCAGTATTTTATTGTTTTCATAGGCATTTTGTGTGTTAGTGACATGAAGCATTAGCCATACATTTATATTCAGCTTTTGTATTGTACGGAGAAGGAAATGGCAACCCACTCCAGTACTCTTGCCTGGAAAATCCCATGGATGGAGAAGCCTGGTGGGCTACAGTCCATGGGGTTGCAGAGTCGGGCACGACTGAGCAAATTCACTTCATTTCACTTTGTATTGTATAATTTTGTCTCTAATGAAAAGTAAGCTAGTTTTAAACTACAGCGACATACATGTCTACCTTTCAAAGATTATTTCTTTCTAAATTACAGTATGCAGCAGATAAATTAAAAGCAAACAAACATTCAGCACGGTGGTTTGAGAAGCTCACAGGATAATATATTTTCAAAAGAAGAGAAAGTAAAGCCAGGAAAACCACCAAGCATACAGTGCCTTAGAGCTCTTCACCATGGTGCACGAAACACACGGAAACATTAAAACAAGATTGCGTCCCCACCAACTAAAGTTAATCCTGAGAAAAATTGCAATTGTGTAGTAAATTTCAGAAATGTTTTCATTTATATTGTTAACACTCGGTCAGTAGTCCAGAAATTTCACTTACGTGAATATTTTATTCCTATGATGAAAGATAGCACATTGATTTATTTTATTCCATTGTTACAAAATCACTTTGTATACCTACAGTTTTATGACCACAGAATATAATTTGGGGTATATATCACAATGATAGATACTTGGACTTCTCAACTTCCATATATTTCCACATGAATGTAAAAAAGAATATAGTATAAATTGGAGGAGGTCCAAATTCTTTCTTCTTAACTCTAAATTTTCACATACTATTTCCTTTTAGCCAAGCAAAGATGCACTAATTTTCTTTAAAAAATTGATTTTTTTTTATCATCAGGGTAAAAATATTGCCTAGAAGAATGTCTACTGTATAGTAAAAACCGAAGACATTTGTTGAATACATAGTATTAAAGCAAAGTATCATGCTTACTTTTATGAACAAGAACATGTTAATCAAATGATTACTGTTAGCTAAAAATACTTAGTCATTAATCAAAATTTGATAAAATGTTTATATTTCTCAAATACATAATAAATTAATTTCACTATGTATATGAAATGGAGAAGGAAATGGCAACCCACTCCAGGATGGCTGCCCAGAGAATCCCAAGGACCCAGGAGCCTGGTGGGCTACAGCCCATGGGGTCGCAAAGAATCGGACACGACTGAGCAACTAACAGTTTCACGTGGATACGTAAAGCCGGTAGTGTGATCTAAAGAGAAAGATCTTACATAGGCTAAGACTTAAAACCCTGAGGTTTTAGTCCTGTGGCTCCACTGATAATTATGTGATATGGAAAAAAACACTTAACCTTCCTTCGTATCATTTTCTCCAGCTGGAGAATAGTAATAATAATAACTCCCTATGCAGCACAGATGGTTGTTGTAAAGATAAAATGAGATGATAGACGCAGAAGTGCTGTCAAATATAAAACTACATAAATATAGGATAATATATAGACATGTTCAAACAAAAGGAAAACCAGAACAAGCCCACAAAGGCAGAAAAGCTAAATCGGACTGCAGTGCTTTCAACTCTGAATAGAGTTAGATAAGGAAAGATAACCTAAATAAAACCCCAAAGAACTAGGTTTTCTTTTAATAAGCAGCAGTTTGAAATAGAGAACCTCTAAATGTCCATATTGTATTCTGGATACTGGCCAAAGCTCCAAAGTATTTCTAAATAGGAATAGGTAGGAGACTGCAAGTGTGAAGTCTGTGATTATTTTTTCTTACAAAGTGATTTTATTCTCTTATGTCCCAAATAAATGCACATGTAACTGACATAGGAAAGCTCAGCTGTAGTCACAGTTGGCCCACGCTCATATAGTGATCTAGAACAATTATTTTTCCTCATCTCTCAAGGCTTCATTTTTCACACTAGAAAATACACTATTTCCATAAAGACTTTTATAATGAAAGATACACACATACACAGAGTGGGGGCTTCCCTCATAGCTCAGTCGGTAAAGAATCTGCCTGCAATGCAGGAGACCTGGGTTCGATTCCTGGGTTGGGAAGATCCCCTGGAGAAAGAAATGGCAATCCACTCCAGTATTCTTGCCTGGAAAATCCCATGGACAGAGGAGCCTGGCAGGCTACAGTCCATGGGGTCGCAAGAGTCGGACAGGATTTAGCAACTAAACCACTAAATCACCACCACCATATATAAAGTATGGAGGCATGCCTATGTGGGAAAATTTGGCCAATATGTATATTACAAACATTCAGAAATATAAAATTCATAAATTCCCTACACTATTGATTCAGTAATATTGTTGAGCACCTAAAAGTTGCAAAGCTTGAGCTAGACCCAAAATAAATAACCAATTAATGACTCTCAATAGGAGGGAATAGTTCCATAAGCAAAAAACACAAAATTAGATATGAAAAAGACTCCAATTCTTGGCAGAATTAGTGCTGCTTAGTGCCAGAATATTAAAATGGAGCACTTTTATGTATTTATTTTTTTAATTTTTATTTGAGGATAGTCAATTTACAAGGTTGTGTTAGTTTCAGATGTACAGCAAAGTGAATCAGTTATATACATATGTACATCGACTCTTTTCTAGA
Organism: Cervus elaphus; assembly: GCF_910594005.1. Taxonomy (NCBI): domain Eukaryota; kingdom Metazoa; phylum Chordata; class Mammalia; order Artiodactyla; family Cervidae; genus Cervus; species Cervus elaphus. Next base: position 91,190,307 of record NC_057823.1, on the reverse strand, counting down.
TGACTTACCCCATATAGGCCGTTACAGAGTATGGAGTAGAGTTCCCTGTGCTATATAGTAGGTCCTCATTAGTTATGTATTTTATATATCGTAGCTTGTATGTGTCAATTCTAATCTTCCAAGTTATCCCTCTTCCATCTTACGCCCTGGTAACCATAAATTTATATTCTACACCTGTAACTCTAGTTCTGTTTTTTACATAAACTCATCCGTACCTTATTTTTAAGATTCTATATGCAAGTGATATCAAATTTTTCCTTCTCTGACTTACTTCACTCATTATGAAGTAATGACAATCTCTGAGCACATTTTAAAAGTTAAAATGTTTTTAGATTGCTTTTTAATTTACAAGAAAATAAACATTTAAGGGGTACTGTCAACATTCAGAAGGCTTACATTATGTATGTTCTATTGCTGATGGACTAGAGATAACAGCATTATCTGTTCAAAATCTTAAATTAATGCCACATGGCTTTCAATATATGCCCAAATTTTTGTCATATTTTATAAAAGGTATATACCAATTGACTTTAGTTAAACTTTGGAACTAGACCCACTCAAAATAAAAAAAAAATAACTATAATTAAAATTTAATCCTCTTAAAAATCAAGTTAAATTTCATATTCAAAATGGTTCTGGTTTAACAAAATTAATTATTTTTTTAACTTGCTGATTGCTTTATTACAGTAAGATTTATCAACTTTACTAGTTTCTGAAATCAACTCATTTTCATTTTTTAAAATATCCTTGCCTTTTTTTTTTCAGTTGCTAAACAAATTAACTCCTTAAACAGCTTTCAGTTTTTAAAAGTGTTACTTTCATAGTTTACCTAGAAAACTCTCTATCTGCTTGTGTCTCCTCTCTACAATTATCAATAGTCTGACTGAAAAATACTGGCACTGCACAACTTTGACATCATATTGGTTAACACATTAAATTGGAATTGATTTCTTTGTGTACCTGATTTTTTTTCATAGAAACAGATAAGAGAGTATCAGGGAGAGACTGGTGTTTTACATTCATTATAATATACTTTCAAATGAGTGCAAATTCTTGATATAAATATTTTGCTACAAGAAATGTGTCCTAATTTCTGAAACTTAACTATTTATTTTTTCAAAGCTTGAGGAGGTATCAAAAAAGTATCTAATTTCATCAAATTACCTAGACTTCTAGTGTTTCAATAGTCCCTTAAAATTGCATGCAGATTTTCAGATCTAATAGAAAGACAGCTGAGAACCTGGAGAATTAACCAGATAAAATCCACCGAAACGAATAATAAAAAAAAGGAAAAATTAAAATGAAGTGAAATAATTCACAGTGGCTAAAAGTTAGAGAAAAGAGGACCCCAAGAATCTAAACCTTTTCCTGAAGTGTTTTGCAAAGTCCAGATTTCCATGATTTTTCCATTGATGAGTACAAGGTAGAGGGAACAGGATATAAAGCCTTGAACCTGATAAGGTAGAGAATGTAATGAGAAAGTCTCCGTATCCAGGTAAGACTTCAAAGGACACCCTACCAGTGTAATAATGAAGTAAAAATGGAGGTGTCACAATGGAGAAAAGAACAGGAGAAGGTGACTGTCTGAAACTTGGCACGAAGCAAAAGGACGTATGTATGTCTGACTCTGCAAGCTCCTGGACTGGAGCTCGCCAGGTTCCTCTGTCCAAAGAATTTTCCAGGCAAGAATACTGGAATGGGTTGCCATTTCCTACTCCTGGCGATCTTCCCAACCCAGGGATGAACCCAGGTCTCTCGCATCTCCTGCATTGGCAGGTGGATTCTTTACCACTGTGCCACCTGGGAAGTAGAAAGGAATAGACAAAATTTCTCCCCTATGAATTTGTTGCAAGCATGTGAGTCCTACAATATATAGTCACTGTTGTATGATAAGCCTCATGAGGAATATTTAAAGTGTTTCTGGTGTGCTATTACTTGAGGGGATCAACAGAAGCAAGCATGAATCCTCTTGGAAGAGTATAGATTTACCCCAACAAGGAATAAATTTCCATACAGAAACTTCAAAAGTAAATCAGAAATTTACATGAAAAGAGAAAAAAACACAAAACCACACAGGGGGAAAAGGCATCATGGATGATATCTAAAAGAAAAGACAGAAGGCAGATTCATATCCTTAAAGACTTAACATATTATAATTATCAGCAATCAAATACAAAATAAGTATGACTAATATGAAAAAATAAATAAAAGAGAAGCTCAAAAACTCAAGCAAGGAAAAAAGTCCATAAAAGACACCTGATCATACTGAAAAATAGCAAAACATAACGCTTAAAATGTACAATATAATTAAAATGTAAAACAAATTTGACATATTGAAGAACATAATGTTCATCTGATGAAGTGAGAATTATTGAATTGAAACACAGAACCGAAGAACTGATGCAAAAGAAACATTCAAACAAACCAATGAATGGAAAAAATTTAAAGATAGTTTAAAATGTTCTAATGCATAGAACTTTGAATTTCAGAAGAATATGATAGAGTTGAGGCAATTATCAGAGATGATGGCAAAGAATTTTTCAGACTTATGAAAAAGCACTAAATCTGAAGCCAAGAAAGTCAAATGAAATTCAAGCATTATAAACAAAAATAATCATATCTGGAATCATGGTGGAACTGTAGAGCATCAAAGACAAAAATAAGATATTAAATGTAACCAGAGATAAAAGAAAAACTCAATATAAAGGAAAGCAATAAAACTGACAGCTGAATTCTCAACAGCAATAATGGGAGACAAAACATGGCATATTATCAATCCTCTCTAATGTCTGTATTGGAAGAATATACAGTTTTCTCTATTGCAAGGGAGAGAGCCAACTGATTCAAACACTTTAGAGAACTCTCAGACAATTTCTTTAAAAAAAGTTAAATCCATCTATATCCTGTTGTTTTCAGCCACCAAGTCATGTCTGACTCTTTGCAGCCCACTGGACTGGAGCACACCAAGCCTGTCCCTCATCATCTCTTGGAGTTCTCCCATGTTCATGTCCACTGAATCAGTGATGCCATCCAACCATCCCATCCTCTGATGATGCCTCTATATCCTATGATCCAACAACTGTATGCCTAGATACTTACCCAAGAGAAATGAAAAATACAGCACAGGAAGACTTGTACTCAGATGTTCGTAACAGTTACACACGAAATTCCAGTGCTTCTGCAAGGCTAAGTGCAGTGGCAGCTACATAGCTTCCTACCCCCCAATATTGCCCCAAACAATGAACAAGAAGATAAAATCAAACTCTACATAAAACTATGTCTTCAACATCAGCTGCAGATAGACAATACTAAAACACCAAAATAACTATAAGTGAAAAAAAAATCACATCCTATTTTTAAAAAATTATTTATTTTAATTGGAGGCTAATTACTTTACAATATTATAGTGGCTTTCGCCATACATTGACATGAATCAGCCACAGGTGCACACGTGTCCCCCATCCGGAACCCCCCTCCCACCTCCCTCCCCATCCCGCCCCTCAGGGTCATCCCAGTGCACTGGCTCTGAGCACCCTGTCTCATATATTAAACCTGGACTGGCTATCTATTTCAATATGGTATTATACATGTTGGTATTATACATGTTTCAATGCCACTCTTTCAGATCATCCCACCCTCGCCTTCTCCCACAGAGTCCAAAAGTCAGTTCTTTACATCTCTGTCTCTTTTGCTGTCTCACATATAGGGTCATTGTTACCATTTTTCTAAATCTCAAATATATGTGTTAATATACTGTCTTGGTGTTTTTCTTTCTGACTTACTTCACTCTGTATAATAGGCTCCAGTTTCATCCACCTCATTAGAACTGTTTCAAATGCATTCTTTTTAATGGCTGAGTAATATTCCATGGTGTATATGTACCACAGCTTCCTTATCCATTCATCTGCTGATGGGCATCTAGGTTGCTTCCATGTCCTGGCTATTGTAAACAGTGCTGCGATGAACATTGGGGTGCACGTGTCTCTTTCAGAGCTGGTTTCCTCAGTGTGTATGCCCAGGAGTGGGATTGCTGGGTCATATGGCAGTTCTATTTCCAATTTTTAAAGGAATCTCCACACTGTTTTCCATAGTGGCTGTACTAGTTTGCATTCCACCAACAGTGTAAGAGGGTTCCCTTTTCTCCATACCCTCTCCAGCATTTATTGCTTGTAGACATTTTGATAGCAGCCATTCTGACAGGCGTGAGATGGTACCTCATTGTGGTTTTGATTTGCATTTCTCTGATAATAAGTGATGTTGAGCATCTTTTCATGTGTTTGTTAGCCATCTGTATGTCTTCTTGGCAAAATGTCTGTTTAGTTCCTTGGCCCATTTTTTGATAGGGTTGTTTATTTTTCTGGTATTGAGCTGCATGAGCTGCTTGTATATTTTTGAGATTAATTCTTTGTTAGTGGCATCGTTTGCTATTCTTCTCTCCCATTCTGAAGGCTGTCTTTTCACCTTGCTTATAGTTTCCTTTTTGTGCAAAAACTTTTAAGCTTAATTAGGTCCCATATGTTTATTTTTGCTTTTATTTCCATTACTCTGATAGGTGGGTCACAGAGGATCCTGTGATTTATGTCAGAGAGTGTTTTGCCTACATTTTCCTCTAGGAGTTTTATAGTTTCTGATCTTAACTAGAACACTTTCTAACACCATACACAAAAATAAACTAAAAATGGATTAAAGATCTAAATATAAGACCACATCCTTTCACACCATCTCTCCTTCTCCCACTCGACCCCTGCCCTGTTGCAGGGTTTTTAGACAAGCAAAGGCAGATCCAGAAAAACCCCAAGGAGGGAAAAAGAGAGAACTAATGAAGGGGCCTGAGAGGGATCAAAATAAGCATCAGGAAGATTAAGCTCACCTTAATCTAAAATTAATTAAGTGTCTAGGCAGATCAGAGCATGGGCTATAAGGAAGGAAATTCAAAGTATATATGATTTAAGAGAACAAGTGCAATCTAAAAGGGGTACTTTTAAAAATGCGTATCTTTGGGGAAAGACAACAGAACAAAGAAAAATGAGAAAATCACTCATTGGGTGGAGAAAAGAAAAAGTCTAGAGGACAATAATTTTTGCCTAATACCCTCATAAAAGTGAATGCAGCCATTTGAAGTATTACAAAACCAAGGGGAAGGAGACCAGACATTTAGGAAAGTTTTTCTAGTTTTCCTTGGCTTGCCTCAGAGTCCTAGATGTATATGTGTACATGGGGGAAATCTAGGCTATGTCATAACAAAAAGGAACCGTAAATCAGAGGATTTATGACCTCTGTTTCACCACACCAATATAAAACAAACAAACAAAAAGACAAAGTACCTGGACTGTGCTCTACTAATAAATTAGAATGGCATTGAGCTAGGAATCTTTTAAAACACCCAAATACCTTAATACTGAGCAGAGGAAGCTCAGTAAGTCCATATTAAGCTATTGTAAAATATCAGGAAAGAAAATGTCATATTGGCCTATTGAATAAAATCCTCCTTCCTGAAAACAAGAAGCAGAAAAAATTTTTTTTAAAAAATCAACTTTTAAAGTGTAATTATATATGTCCAATCCAGCCTGCAAGGATAGGGGAATAAAAAACTATTTGGACTAGAAATTCAAATATAATAAACAGAAGCAAACCTAAATAGAGGGAGATGATAAAAAGAAGTTGATTGAACTCAGGAAAGAAATGGAAATACTGAAAGCAAAATTAACTCAGAAATAAAGAATACATCACAAGGGTCCCAAAGAAGGATATAATCAAAGGGAAATTGAACAGGGCACTGAAAATAGGCAGGAAAGCAATGAAGAAAATACAAATCAAAAAATGAAAGAAGTTAAAAAGCTTAGAAAGAAAGTAATAGAAATCGAAAAACAGCAAAGAAGGAATAATATTCTTATCACCTGAACCCCTGAAGGAGTAAAACAAAATGTTGGATAGAGCAAATGTGTAAAACTACAATGCAAAATAATTTCCTGTTTTTGCTTGCATTATTTCCTAAATGGCAGACTTCTTGTTTCCTAGTTCCTCTCTTTTCCTAGTTTTTCAATTAGCTGCATTTGCTTTTATGTTAAAAATAGTCAAAAATTACTCAAATTAAATGACCATAACTCCCTGTGTATTTATAAAATTTTGTTTTTCAAAATATTTAAAAATAGTGCCTACAATTCTGTAATTCGGAGAATGTGCTATTCCCATTGAGCAGATAGGGGAACTTGGCATGATAGAGGGAGACCTCGCTTAGGTTTCTCAGCTACACAATTATGAACCCAGCTCTAGCAGTCCCGTGTTGAGTTCTCCCCAACACTCTTTAAACCACGTAGTCACTGCACTGAATTGGTCAACATACGTTGAGTTTATATAATATGCTAGCAATTGAACAAAGTCACAGACTGTCCAATCTCCAAAGATCCTTCCTGTGTTATCATATGAATATATTGATGCTGCTCTTAGTGTTTTTCTTAGGTCCCTTTAAAAAAAAAAAAAACGAGTGCCCCAACCAGAAATTTTATCATTTCATTTTTCCAGGCCCTAGAGCAGCTTCATCTACTATGGCTTCTCCTTGCAGAAAAATATGTTACTGGGTGTTTTTATGTTTGTTTTTGCTTCTATCCTTCCTTACTACAATTGATATCTCCAAGTGGAGTAACAAAAGCGACAACAAACATTTTTTTTTCACGTCAAAAAACAGTTATTCAATTTACCAGAGTTAATAAAAATGGGTGTTTTTTTCCCCTCATATGGCTGGGTCACAGTGATTTTATATACAATCATATCTTCCAACACCTTTGTCTCCAATACGTTTTTCTTCATTTCTACAGTCTCCAGGAGCTTTTTAAAAAGTCACATTCTAATGATATAATAATAAGTCTCTATTTTAAGAGTTCAATCTCTATTATCACCTACTTGAGAACAAATTAGCTACTATATAATAAATGGAAACTAAAATTTAAGATGTAGGAGTTTCAAATGTCTATTACTGCTAACCAAATGAGAGCTCCTCTACTGAGACCTACACTACATGCAGAAGAAAAGGTGTGGTTGATGCATTAAAAAGTTGCTTTTTGTATCCAAAATACAGTTCAAATCAGTCTGTAACTCTCATCTTAAAGAATGATTCTGAATTTCCAGCACCATGGTAAATATTTTCTGTTGAATATTTTGCTATTATCTTAAACAAAACCCGCTTTCTCTCTCTCTCTCAAATAGCTTCATTTCCTGATTGACCTGTTTTCAATTAATGGGGCTTGAGAGCTTAGGGCATCCATTGTCACATCCATGTTTTCTTCCCCTGTATTTAATCAGTCACTAAATCCATCCATTGTTTCTCAAGCTTCTCTCATCTGGACCCTTCATTTTCATCATTACCACTCTTTGAGCCCTCACTGCTTCATACTTGGACTCCTGATTTATTTCTCTACTTTACGTCTTTTTCCTCTAATAGATTATATGTACCACCTCAAGAGCAAGATCAATGTCACCAACACACTATTTTCCCATTGTCTCTACACTGCAGGTAGAAAGCCTAGAATTGAAATTTAAGGCCACTGTAGTCCAATTCCAACCTGCGTTCCTCACTTTCGCCCTTTACATAAGTCCTTCTCTGACTAGACTAGGATAGTCAAACCAACTCGCGACAATACATTCCGCTGTAAACTCTTTCATAAAAGGAGTACATGGGCTAGAATAATTTGATTTGACTGGTAGCAACTAAGCACTCAATTCAAGATTCCTTAAGTAGTGTTTTATTATCTCACATAACAAAAATTATTGTGTTTTTCTTTCAACTTTGTTCTTTTAATAGCTCAATGACATAGAAGACACAAGTTGTTTCCAACTTTCTGCTAAACCTTCCTTGCTATATTAATCAAAATCTTCACCGAACCACGACAAGCTTCCATCTCTCAATCAATCACTTGGTAAGAGTGAGGTCACTTTTAATAGTGTAAAAAAAAACAAGATTTGCCCACTGCAGTTGAGGAGATACTAGGATCCTTTGAAAGACAGAGACACTATGAAGACAAGTCAGGGCTCACTTAACAAGAACATCTGTTAAACAGGCTAAGATCAATTTGCCATTAAGAGTCTACATCACCCCCGAAATTCCTGAGTCAGTTATATATTGATTGATTAATATTTATAAAAGTTCAATTGGTCTTAACTATTATGGCAGTGAAAAGTGAAAGTGAAAGTCACTCAGTCGTGTCCAACTCTTTTCGACCCCATGGACTGTCCATGGAATTCTCCAAGCCACAATACTGGAGTGGGTAGCCTTTTCCTTCTCTAGGGGCTCTTCCCAACCCAGGGATCAAACCCAGGTCTCACGCATTGCAGGTGGATTCTTTACCAACCGAGCCACAAGGGAAGCCCAAGAATACTGGAGTGGGTAGCCTGTCCCTTCTCCAGCAGATCTTTCCAACCCAGGAATTGAACCAGGGTCTCCTGCATTGCAGGTGGATTCTTTACCAGCTGAGCTATCAGGGATAGACTACCTAAAAGAGATAATATTTTGATTAGTTGCACAATAAGACAAAGTTTATCTGAGTAAAACTTGGATTGGACAGAAAGTTCATTTGGGTTTTTCTATAAGAAGTTATTGAAATATCCAAAAGAACTTTTTGGCCAACCCAGTATAACCTATTATCATCATTATAAAGAAATACTGGGACTCCTGTGATGGTCTAATGGCTAAGTCTCCAAGCTCCCAATGTAGGGGGCCCTGGTTGCACCCCTGGTCATAGAGCTAGATACCACATGCTGCAACTGAGATCTGGCCTAGTCAAACAAATAAATAATAAAATATATATTAAAAAATAGTATGTGCATGTGCACACATGCACACTCACACACACATACACTCACACACACATGGCCCTAAACAAACAAAAAAAAAACAACAGAGACTTGCAAAATTTTGCCATATTTATAAGACATATTCTGCCAGACGAGCTCTAGATGAGCTCAGTGAATGAGGAAACTGGATTTCCAGGAGCAAGCAGCAGGCAGGATCCCATTAGAAGTACTAGAAGAGCACATGAGAACAACTAAGCCTCCATTATGATTCTACTCGCAACATCAGTTTCCTTTAAAAATATATCTGAAGGCGTTTTCTTTCAAGGTAATTTTCTTGTTAAGGTCAATGCTGTTGCTTCTCTTACACATTTATTCTTTTATTTTCAGGATTGTGCTTTAAGAAAAATTCAACACTCCCCAGAAAACTCTTTAACTCAGCAGAACCTGTCAGAATGGGATCTTGTCAACTTATCCAGTGGAAACAGTGAGCCGTTATCTTGCTCTCACCTTCTTTATTATTCTCTATGAGACTGTGCTGTATCATATATGTGGTATGAGCTCGTGGACACCACAAAGAAAGAAATACTGTAAAAGATCTGTAAAAATTATCTTACGTGTATATAGCTTTTCTAGTAATGAAAAAAAAAAAAGGCAGAAGAATGTCTAATTGGGAATGGTGCATTAAGACTTCTGTAGTACATGGTCATATTAGAGCTATAAACAGCTAAGAGAATGATTTTTCTCTCTTTTCTGTCCTTAGATTCCTTGCTTTTTTTTTTTAACTGTTTCTTCTCTTTTTTGCTAATTTTATTTTTCCAGGAAAATAATACATGTACTCAAAGATAAAATTCTGGGGAAAAAATCCACTCCAAATAACAACAGGATGAAAAACGACCCACTCCTTTGGATGCCTTCCGACCTCCTAGCCATTGCCATGTGGAAACAAGATATCCACCGTCTATACCTGTACCCTACCAAAGTTGTACTAAAGTACCTGTGGAAGAATGAATTCTGACAATGAGGAGCCAAAAGTATGAATCCTGCAGCCTTAGGCTTCATATGCTTTCATGAATCAGTTGAGGCAACAGATGTTAATACTCCAAATATTCAGATCTATAGGGTCCTCTTTTATTTGACTCACAGGTGGCCTTCTCTTTTCCGAGTTTTTCCTCTCCAATTTTTCCAATTCTTTGTCTGCTAACCTGCCTCCACAAATCAAGCTGTTCGTTGGACACTGCTGTCTCCAGTGAGAGAAGCTAGAACTGAGGAGTATTTCTCTGGGCCAGGTACCTCAGTGGTGGTTCACGAGCAATTGCTGAAGCCAACTGGATGTTCTTTGCACTAGACATTCATCATCGGTGCCACCTACCTTAGCGTGAGAAGTAGCACTCTGTCTTTTTGTATTACATTTCATCAAGGGCTGTCCCCCAGTAAAACAGCCTAGAGACCAAAGCTTTGTAGCCCTTCTAATCCATAGGCAAAGTCTATTCCCAAGAGCCTTCAAATGTCAAAAAGATGGCTGAGGCATGAGCTCTGCTGACTCCAACAGTGGAAGAGCTCACGCTCCGCTCTGAGGTATAGGCCTTGACCCTGGGCATGCTTTGTCTCTCAGCCTCCTTTTATGGTGAGCCCTTTCTCAAGGACTACACTTCTTTCAGTCCCGCTTTTTCAAAGAGATCCCAAGTGTGTCTGACATTTTATCGTTTTTGAAATATAATTGTAAACAGTGACCTAGTGTGGCCTTCTCACAGGCTTGGTTCAAATTCAATTCAATCTCATTTGTAACCCTGGGCAAGTCATTTACTATACCGAAGCCTAAGTTTCTGTTTATGAGAATAAGGAGGATTATTTTTCTCATGGCGTTGCTGCAAAGTTCAAATGCAGTGCATTCTGCTTCTAATACCATCTCTAGCATATTCTACATACCAAATTTTACATTTTTTTAATCCTAGAAGCTTCCCAAATGGAAAAGAAAATCAGTGATGCATGAGTGTATAAGAAGAAAACAGGGCCATTTCTGATCCTTTTTATCAAAAAATTTGGAGCTATGTATCTTCCCAGACAACATGCCTGAGATATGCTATCATAATGGCTTCCCTTGTAGCTCAGTCGGTAAAGATCTGCCTGCAATGCAGGAGACCAGGGTTCGATTCCTGGGTTGAGGAGATCCCCTGTAGAAGGAAATGGCAGCCCACTCCAGTGTTCTTGCCTGGAGAATCCCAGGGACAGAGAGCCTGGCGGGCTACAGTCCATGTGTTGCGAGAGTTGCACATGACTTAGCGACTAAACCACCACCAGTATGCTGTCATAATATCAAAATAGCACAAGTTACAAACCAGTTTCAATATTTGAGTTTTCAATTCTACTGGCAGATTGGGAAACAGTCATAGTAGTATTGGATCTATTTGAAAGTAGAAATAATAAACCTTTGTGGTTGTTGTTTAGTTGCTAAGTTGTGTCTGACTCTTTTACAACCCCATGGATCATAGCCTGCCAGGCTTCTCTGTCCATGGATCTCCCAGGCTAGAATACTAGAGCCGGGTGTCATTTCCTCCACTAGGCGATCTTCCCAACTCAAGGATCAAACCCGCGTCTCTGGCATTGATAGGTGGATTTTTCATCACTGAGCCACCAGTGAAACCAACCTTAAATAAACTGTGAAAGTGGAAGTGGAAGTGTTAGTTGCTTAGTTGTGTCCGACTCTTTGTGACCCCATGAACTGTAGCCCATCAGCCTCCTCTGTCCCTTCAATTCTCCAGGCAAGAATATTGGAGAGAGTTGCCGTTTCCTTCTCCTAAAGTATAGCAGTATATTTAAACTTATCTATTGACTATTGTCTTTTAAAAAGTCTATTGAAAGAGTACATACTCACAGAAATTAAGAAAATGTTAACAATAATAATTAAATATGTGAATCCACTAAAAACAGTCTCCATTCCTTTACAACATGTGTGCATATAAACGTGAATAAACATACACCCACACTTGCACTAACTTCCATCACATACACATGATCTATTCTTCAAGGAAGGTTAATTAGGCTTCTAAGAAAACATAGCAACATCTTTTAACAGTTGCTATTAAATTATTAGTAACATTAGTGTTGTAAATGATTGTGGCTGAGAAACCTACTGGAACTTGGAATAAAACAACTCTCTTCCACCTACACTTTCTGGTTTGGACATTATAACATGTGGAACATATGGCTTATTTACACCCATTTAACAGATTTCTTTTTGTGCACAGTTTTTTGATTGATCATAAATTCTTAAAATAATTAAGACCAAAAAAGCCCAGTAACTCTAGAAACTGACAACAAAAAGTAAGAAAGTAAAAAAAATAAGAAAGAGGATCACTACTCCAAAACATACAGGCCACATAGTCCATCACACTGACTGAAAACCTCCAGTGAATATAGAACAATGATGTTTTGAAAACATGTAGAGTACCGGGCAAGCTATGGTGATCCCAGTGGAAACAGCTGCCATCATCAGAAAGGGGGTAGACCTTCTTAAGTGTAAGAATTTGGCAGTCATTTTATAATTGGTCTCCTAAATGAGAAAGTCAGTCACCTTCTAACCCAAGCAAAGTCTGATCCCACTGTCTAGAAATGTTTTTTTCAAAAATGAAGCTTTCCAGTTTTCAACATAAAAAGCATTACAAGTCTTATTACATCTTTTCCTTTAGCCCTTTACCGACTGATATTTGAATTGCACTGTCTGATCCTTCAGTACCTTCAGAATAAATAATAGTTTATCCTTAATAGTGACCAATATCACTTCTGCACAATTTAACCAACTGCTACAAAACACACACTGGTTTCTACGTTGGACTCTTCCTGTGTAAAACCTATTCCACTCTGGAAACAGAAGTTTAAGAGATGTTCTTAAGTGTGAACTTTGCATTTCCTATCAAGGTATTTTTAACAGTGTTCCAGTGTATAATAGCATTTTTCTAGTTCAACGACCTGAAAGTAAGCTCTCAAAATATTCGCCCAGTTAATAATTCTCTACAGAAATATATGTTATTTCCCTCCAATACAACCACAGGAAAATATTTATGCAGTATTGCATTTTAAAATGCTCTCAATTGATTTCTCCACAGAGCTTGCTTGTCACAGCGCTTTGTTAACCTACTCAGTACAGTACAGAATATCAGACAACTTTGCCTTGCATTGTCAATTAGGGGAAAAAAATAATAATAATGAAAATAGTTTGCCTTCCAAATTCTTAGCTGCCCCAACGCTGAAAGGCAATGATGTGTAGAAAAGAAAAACCCTCCTAACTCCTTGCCTGATAAATGAGTAGGGAGAATTTGACAGATCAGAACGAGATGAGGCAGGCTAAAACATTTGGCACCATGTGCGTCTGGCATACAGAGACTGCCTGTCAAATGCCTATGACTCCATACAGCAGCTAGGGACCCTATGGAGCAGCAGATGGGCCATTAAGGTAGTATTAATGTAGATGCCATCAGTTTTCAGTTCTGACTGGGACATACTCTTTAGAACTATGAGCAGCTGCTGCCATTTATTGTGACAGCTTCCTGCTAACTTTTGCCAACTGGCACAATCTGACTCTTTGTACCTGAGCTATTAAATGTGTGACTTCCACCATTTTATTCCTCCAGAGAACACTTTTAATAATCCTCTAAAGAAAGAATGAAGCATTTATCACCAAAGTGAATATACATACCATGCCGTTCTATTGTATTAGACGCCTGCCCAGTGTACTTCATAGACCTTATATTAATACACTTTTATTAAAACCACACATAGCTCTTTTCATATGTATGGGAATGTTCAATTGAAAATGATCACTCAGATTAAATCTAAATCTTTAATATAATATTGATGTACTTAACCATGAAGTACCTGGAACCTTTTATCTTTTGAAATATTGTTTTCTTTGATGAGAAAATATTTCAAAAAACTGTGACACGTGAAACACAGCAATAAATTAACAAACCAAAAGTAAGTTATTCCGTGGCTGTCTAAGTATAGGTAAATATTTTCATCTCAAAAGGTTCAGATGCACCTGGTGGCTTATTTAGTATGTGTAAAGAAATTTTAGGTGTATGAATGGATTTAAATGCTCTATATCTGAGTAACAGCTCTACTACAGATCATGAACAATGCATTATAAAGGATGATAATTGTGTATTTATCACCTGCAGAATAATTTCAACAGAATACGCCACCAAACTGTTGGCAGAAGCAGCACTCTGCTGCCTGCCTCTCACCCAGCTAGACTTCGAGGGATACACTGCGTCATTTTTTATTATGTCGAACAAGAAAGCTCACAGTAGAGAACAGCATACGGTTTGTCAGACAATAAAAACTGCAGCAAGTCATTATAAAAATGGCTGGCAGACATAGTCATTATGCTGAGCTAACGTCTTTTCTGCTTCAGATATCTCTACAATCTGACCAGTAATCTACGTATGAGGTTTCTAAACAGCTCGAACCCACTCAGTATTATGTTTCCTCGGAAGGTCTGTTTGTGTATTTATACATGCGCCCACACACATGTGCGCATGCACACACACACAAACACTGACTCTCAAGGCCGTTAAACTTGCTAAACGAAAACACCTCTATCAGAAAGCATAAGAAAGGAAACTTTGAAAGATGATGTTCATACAGCTTTTGAAATGCTTAAGGTGTGTGAAGGACATAACAGAAAAATGCCATTTAAAAGGCTTCATATTAACATGTAAAGGAAATATGTGAAATAATGATAGTGCATCTAGACCAAAGAGGAGTTAGAGGAATAGCATCTAGATGTCAAGGCACTCTCGGTGACTCCCATCCCTTTTTTCCCTGAACAAACCTGTGACATCTGACAGAATTTCAAAAGTTTCCTTTACTACCTATGAGTGAGTGAGTGTGTGTTTTCACATACATTCACTTGCCTTTGCATATTATATCTAAAGGAGTTGAAAGGTAGTTACTTCTGCGAAACTCCACAGAGCAAAACATTATATTCTAGAAATGGAACTAAAGAGTAATATTACTGAAAGTGAGCATGATTTATGAGTTCAAAGGAAACTATTTATGTTAAAATCTGGAGCTTAATTGTAAAACTAACACTTTAAGTTTTTTTACTTGTTATACTAATCTTAGCAGATGATATGTTGGTCTACTTAAAAATTACATGTTTTATTTTTGTTGTTTTTTAACATTGTGTCTCAGATGGTAAAGACTTTGCTTACCATACAGGAGACCCAGGTTCAATCCTGCATTGAGAAGATCCCCTATAGAAGAGAATGGCAACCCACTCCAGTATTATTGCCTAGAGAATTCTGTGGACAAAGGCTACAGTCCATGGGGTCACAAAGAGTTGGACAAGATAGAGCAACTAACACTTTTGCTTTCACTTTAACATTTCAGTTCCCAAATGGTATTTTTTCACTTTACCTAAGAGTGCTGAAATCATATGATAACATGAATTTGTTTTGAATATTTAACTAGCAGTGGCATAAATGATGAAGTTATCCTACAGTAGCTAACTTGTATCAGCCTTTTATAAGTTAACCAAAGACACTTTACCTAGTGCTGTAAAAACTTGGCAAAATCTAACATGTTTTTTGAAAATTCTCCAATATTTACTTTGACTTGGTATCAAGTTAATGATGCCACTGTGTGGTAAACATTTTGAAAATAATCTAATAATGTTTTGAAAAAAATTAACATCAAAACATGAGCATTGCTTACATTTAGCACCAGTAGCAGTGTTCCCTCAGAGGGTTACTTCACTGAGCTTTTGCAGAGAGGGGTGCTCTGTTTCTCCATGTGAAAGCCAAAGCCCAAGAAATGAAACTACCATGGTATCTCTGTTGGATGAAAATGAATAGATCCATGCTGACCAGTGCATCCGGAGAGCAATTCTTTTAAGAGGAACTGAGAGTTTTACAATACTGATACAATAAATCTGGAAACGATTCCAGAGAGTTACAGTATACTTGTATTTCAAAGGGAAACTAAACTCAGAAAGAGCTTCAGTAAGTTTATGTTACTGGCCATATTTGAATGCTTTGGAGTGGTAATTTTGCATTTTAGAAGGTGTGTCTTACATATGCTATTTTTAAGGAAAAATCTAAGAATATTTTTACAAAAGTAAAGGACAAAAAGACTGTCTATTCCTGTAGATGGTAAAGGCTCTGCCTGCAATGCCGGAGACCCGGGGTTCAATCCCTGGGTTGGAAAGATACCCTGGAGAAGGAAATGGCAACCCACTCCAATATTCTTCCCTGGAGAATTCCACAGACAGAGGAACCCGGTAGGATACAATCTATATATGGGGTCACAAAGAGTGGGACACAACTGAGCAACTAACACACTACATAGACTAAAAAAGAAGGAATTTCTACCCTATCATATCCTCTGTCTTTGGTACTTCAACTAACTGGGGAACGCTAAGTGGTAAATAAGGATATTTTCTTACCTATCACTAGCATTCCACGATGCAAATCCTTCAGGATCAAAGGCTAAACAAGGGGGATAAAAAGAGGGAATTTGGAAATTTTTCCCTCAAGGCAATTACTTTGTTTGCAAAAGTTGGGTACCAAATTTGTAATTCTACTTTCAAATATCAGAAGCTGAATATCAACTAAGTCTGTCCCATTATATTTCCTTATAACACACACACCTATTTCCTTTTAGACTTTGACGGCTAGGGAGAAGCTTCTGTTTCTAGAGAGCTAGAGATAAAAGCACATTAAGCTTTTTTGTACTGCCATTATGTATACAAGCTTATATCTTCCTTTTCTTTTTCAAGTGTCAACTCCTTGACAGTAGAATATGTTGTATGTAGTTTTTTCCCTTGGAAATAATTAGAATAACAATTAGGGAAAAATAAATATATGACATAAGCAATGCAATAAGAATTGTTGTCTTGGGAGTCTGATTCCTAGCAAAGAAATACCGATTGAAATCGCAGTTGCACCCTCATTTGAGAAGAGGATGTGCGCAGGGAGGAAGGATAAGGAGGATGGAGCAATGGTTCTAGGAGCTCAGCTAAGGCAATACGGAGGAAAGAACAGAATCAGTGTGCTCAGAGGAGACATGTTTTTAAAAGTGAGTAAATAAAAATAAAATAAAGCACCTTAATCCATATTTGTGCCTGTGAACTCACACATATTAAAAAGTGATAGTATGGTGAAAATATACCTTTTGACAGTGAATACATATTATTATCCATTTGTCTAAACCATACTCTGTATAGCCTAGAGAGAACCCTAATGTAAACTATGGATATTGTATATGTCAATGTAGGTTTGTCGTCCATTGTAATAAATGCATCACTTCGTTCTAAAAAAGAAAATAGTCTTGAGAAAGAGAAAGAGAGAGAAAGAGAGATTTTTGTCCTTAAAACAAAGTTCCAAAAAAAAAAAATCAGCCTTACCCATTAGTCTAAGGATCTATAAATGATAGGTTCTGCTTTGTATTCTTCAACATTCAAAATTTGGGGCTTGTTTTGAAGGGAGATAATTATGTAGTGATCTTTAGAGAGCACACCCAATTTCTCTGGTTATAAAAAGTGTAATTCTGGGAAGCTGCACCAAGAGAGAACAGCATGATCTGGTTTATAATAATATGTATGAGTGCAGTACAAAGTAATTTTGTTAGGGGAAGAATATTTTTAAAACACACCTGCAAGAATAACCAAAATATTTCATTATGTCACCTTTTAATGACTAGTACTTAGTTTTATTTGGCGTATTGGTACTTTAGCTCAATCTACTTTCATTTACATTTCCATTGCAGGTTACGGTATAATGTGTATACTATGCATAATATGTGATGCTGGTAACATTTTGCTAATAATTAAGCTCAAAAATGCCTCTTGATAAATAATTATCTTTTGATATGATTAATACAGAGGACGTATTGTGAATTAAGTATAAATATTACTGATTTCACAACAGAGAATTGTGTTTTCTTCATGATTTGCCATCCTATACTCTTTTCAGAAACAAGGAAATAGCACTATTTCCAGACCGTGGGCCATCTCATAGTGCCTGTGATATACTGGCTGGTGAAAGATTGTCCCTCAAGTAAGAAGCACATCGTCTTTTTTAAAATGGATTGTTTTGAAATACTCAAAAATACCCATGGTACTAAAATATGAATACCATTTAAATCAGTTTTACATTTTAAATCCAAGTATTTTTCAAAGTTATTTTTAACACTTCAAATTTTTTGGCACCTAGTTCATACTGATGACATTGAATTTCAGATAAAAACTGCTCTCTTAAAAAAGAGACCAAAACTTAAGGACAAGGCAGCAATCAATCTTAAAACTTATTTTTTGCTTGTTTCCAAATAAGAAAAAAAGTATCATAAACTGCAATATCTTAATTTTAGTGATGTATACCCCAGAAAAAACTATCCAGAATGTTATCAGGAAGTAAATGGATGTGGGTCTCTAAATAGTCATGTCTTTAATGACAGAACTTGTTCTCTGTGAGGAAGAAGGCTCCTAAATTTTAGGATTTTTTTCTCCCTCCCTACTATTCTGTCTTAATATGAAAATTTGTTATAGACTCTTACAGGTTTTTTAGGATCATATCACTGCTCTGCCAATTTATTAATAGCAGAAGACAAAAGTCATGCTTTATTGGGCATTTGTTATATGTTAGACAAACTGACAACTGCTTCACATAGCTTATCTACTGGGTCGGTCAAAAAGTTTGTTTGGGTTTCTCTGTAGAATGTTATAGAAAAACCTGAGCAAAATTTTTGGCCAACCCAATACTTTAATCCTCATGAAGATCTTATGGGATAGGTAAGCAAAAAAAATAGACAGATTAATTATCTCACTGCTGCTGCTGCTGCTAAGTCGCTTCAGTCGTGTCCGACTCTCTGCGACCCCACAGACAGCAGCCCACCAGGCTCCTCTGTCTCGGGGAGTCTCCAGGCAAGAACACTGGACTGGGTTGCCATTTCCTTCTCCAATGCTATGTCACTGCAGATCTAGCAAATCATTGCACTATTTTGAATTTTATTCTTTCCATACTCGTTAGTGTTTGCCGTACATATTGCGGTGCTCCTATGTTGGGTGCATATATATTTATAATTGTTATATCTTCTTCTTGGATGTCTTCATGATGTTGAAAAGTCAATATGAGAGTGGTGAAGGGGTGGGAATGTGAGAGCAGGTATGGCGGGAGGAGAGAAAAAGAAAGCATCAAGAAGACAATAATGCTAGTGTTAGGAGACACTTAAAATCAATGTGGCCTTGGTGAAAAAGACCTCTGCCTTCTCTGCTAACACTTGGGTCGTTATATCACCAATAGATATGGGTGGAGTGCAACATCATTGTCTAGCTTTCCTTCTATAAAGGCATTAGGTATTTTTATGCAAAACACCGCTTTCTCCAGTTTGTAATATGTGTGTGTAATAAGAAAGTAAAAAACTTCACAATGGTTTCACTCTTATCAGAAATTCAAAGGGATACAATTCGTGAGACAAATGCTTGGGGCTGGTGCACTGGGATGACCCAGAGGGATGGGATGGGGAGGGAGGTGGGAGGGGGGATCAGGATGGGGAACACATGTAAATCCATGGCTGATTCATGTCAATGTATGGCAAAACCCACTACAATACTGTAAAGTAATTAGCCTCCAACTAATAAAAACAAATGAAAAAAATAATAAAAAATAAAATAAAAATAAAATTAATGGAAAAACAGGATCTCTATCCTGATGTAAATCAAAGTCCAAATAAGGAATTTGACCTTATAAGTGCTGAGCTTAGTTGCTGTCGTGTCTGACTCTTTGTGACCCCATGGACTGCAGCCTGCGAGGCTCATCTGTCCATGGGGATTCTCCATGTAATGATTCTGGAGTGGGTTGCCATGCCCTTCTCCAGGGGATCTCCCCAACCCAGGATTGAATCCAGGTCTCCAGCGTTGCAGGACGATTCTTTACTGACTGAGCCACCAGGGAAGCAACCTTATATATACATCTCAAATATATATGTATGCGTGTGTGTATATATATATATATATATATACACGCACATAAACATGGGCAAATTGCGAGAGATGGTGAGGGACAGGGAGGCCAGGTGTGCTGCAGTCCATGGGGTCACAAAGAGTCGGACACAACTGGGTGACTGAACAGAACGCAACAGATACATATCAAAACCTGAAAAACTCTCATGCCCTTCCAGGCAGTAATTAAATTTTTCAAAATCTAAAATTCTTTACAAAGATACCAATATCATACAGTTTTAAATACAAAAAATATTTAGTGTACAGTGAAACACTGGCAAAAGGCTAAATGCTCATAATTGCAACCATATATATATATATATATGTGTGTATATATATATATAATTATATTTGTTTGTGTGTGCTATGTGGTAATAATATGTATGTGAAAATTATATATAAAGACCTTTCCAAGTCTTAAATTCATATAGCATCATATTAGAAGGAAAGCACAGGATTCAATATTGTGTAAAAATTCAGATGGTCTTTATTATATAAAATAAAAAAAAAGGTAAGAGACCAATACCAACATCTGTGAGTAGTTATCTCTGAATAATGGGATTATTTATTCTTCCCCTTGTGTTCTGTTTTTATTCAGTTACTTTGCATTTTCTACAATGAGGATTCATTATGTTTATTTTTGAAAACTAATGCATTTAAAGTTACAAACAGCTTATCTTACTATCCCATGTATACTTAATTAAACTAGACTTTTAATTAAAAGAGATTTTTCACTTTGAAGTTGATTATATCTTCTAAAATTATCTCATAAATTACTTGCTAATGTCAAAGATGCTTTTGCATTTTGTGAAAGGGATAGTCACTCAGTCGTGTCTGACTCTTTGTGACCCCATGGACTGTAGACCCCCAGGCTCCTCTGTCCATGGAATTTTCCAGGCAAGAATACTGGAGTGGGTTGCCATTCCCTTCTCCAGGGGGTCTTCCTGACCCAGGGACGGAACCTGCATCTCTTGCACCTCCTGCATTGCAGGCGGATTCTTTACCATCTGAGCCACCAGGGAAGTCCTTTTGTATTTTAGATTCTACTTTAACAAATTTCAAAATCATTTAATGAAAATAAATTTTAATAACTGAATTTATTCAAGACATAAGAAACAACTCAGGACAATATTAAAGACTAAATAAATATGATAAAAATATATTCAAATAAGCTATTATAAATGAAAGAGTTGGCTTAAAAGTGTTCAAAAATTCTTAAGTAATATCTATACTGAGACTTAGCATTACTAAGTGCTCTATTATACCATTACAGAAAATTTCATTAGAATAATACATGTTTGGCTAGTTTTGGATACTTGATACGTCTTAAACTTTGAGACCAGAGAAGGGGATGGGCTATGAAGAAAGGAGTAGATTTTTGAACTTGAATGTTGGGAGTTAAGCTGCCTTACCTTTTATATAGTGTATTATGTTTTCAGAGATCTTTTAATATATTATTCTTACAATGCCACTGTGAGGTATACAGGCCAAATACTTGAATTTGAGGGGTTTTTTGGCTTTCTCGGCCAATAGGTCCCAAATCTACGAACAGAGGCCAAATCTTATAGTCCTGTATTTTCTAAATGTAACATCTTTTTTCTTTCTAAAGACAGCTCTTTAAAACCAGGTAAGGGAAAGCTTTTAGGCAATAGGATCTCTCTGCATGAGTCAAGTTATATAACATGAGTAACTTTCTTTGTCTAAATACAGAATAAAAGATTAAAACTGGAATTTACATGCACATGTTTGTCTGTTTCCTCTAGTTCCTATTTCATATCACATGGTTCTCATTATTATAGTGCAAGATGCCCATAGTGTGTTTCTCAGTTGTTTCTAGGATGTGGAAACTAACAATAGTTTCCTTGTCTTTATACAGCCATAGGAAAATGTTAACTAATATTTTGCCTCAAAAATCTCAATCAACATTTTACTCAGGCACTCCTAACATGCAAATACATGAAAATAATCTAAAAGGAGCAGGCACTGTACTCAAAGGGTGTTTTACAAAATCTATTTCCGGCCTTATGAATAATGCATGTTGTATTCATACAGAAGTAAAGACACTAAGGTGACTGTAGTCAGACTAGCCAGCCTTCCTCCTGCTGCAAAGTAAGAGGTCTGAGTTTTGTTTTGTGTATGCCCATTAAGACATTTCAACGAAATATCCATCATATGTGTTGTGGAGTAAAATAAACTGAGCCACAGACAAAGCAGACACAAGAGCAATGGTGCTTCTGAAGTTTGTGAACAAGCAGGAGATGTCAGTCTTTGCAAGTGTAGGGCTTGTATATATCAGTTTAATAAATTTCTAAATGCTTTATGACTCCAGTGATTAGGCATTAGAGCTAATTACTCTGAGTATTTTTTTCTTCAAGGCTTACTTCCTACTTTGACTCATTCAACTGAAACAATTAGATTCACCAAGAGAAATGGGTAATGTCTTTTCAAACCATATTTCCCATAACACTTCGTTTCCTGCAGCAAATCATTAAATCGTCAACAGATGCATTTCGTTTTCAGTCTATACAACTTCGAATAATCGTTTTGAAGGGCGAAAGTAGCTTATTTTCTTTACCCCTTTGCTATCAAATATCTTCTCCTGCCCCAGTTAGACAGACAAGTTATTAAAGAAATCACTTTGCTCTTGTGCAACTAGTGTACTAGTTTCTGTTTCAACATTTGAGCATCAATATCGAATGTCATGAGAGGTCTTGGGGCAAGTAAGATTCAAAGTTCACTGTGTGAACAAGGAAATGACTGATTTTTGATACATGCAGTAAAGAAACCATTCCCATTAGTAAGGAGGAGCACCCCACAACTGGATCACCTAAGAAACTATATGTTCCAGAACTGACAAATTATTGGGGACCCCCCTTCAACTGCCTTTTGTTTCATCCCCCAAATATAAAGCAAGTATACTTTAGTGACATGATTTTTTTTCTGGCACCTTTCCATAGCCAATTCCATTCATGCAGAAAAAGGATAAAATTCCATCATTCGAGCATGACATCTCAAAATTCAAACTTAATGAGAGCTTTGGCAGCTTCTGTCGAAGGCAGACAGTGATTAACAAAACACTTCAGAGTACAAGGCACAGCAGTGCTCAAAGAAAACAGTGATGATCTCCACTTAATTGTAGAAAAGCCCAAAGCATCTGCCAGCCGAGGAGAGCCGGAGCCATACGGAGCTATTGCTCAGATAGGCTGTCATCTCCAGAGATCAACAACCATATGCTCAGCTCAAGCACAAACTCCAAAGAAGTTAATTTTCTGACAAAATACAGGGATAAATATGACATTCAAACAAGTGTGCTCACCCATCCTGAACACACGTTCATCTGCACGCATCAGATTTATGCATCGCTTAAACACAAGCAAATATAATTTGTTTGGAACACAAACACTGCTGCATAGGTTCAGGTATAATTAATCTTTGTCTGCTCCACAGGTTCTTGTGTTCTACTGGTTAACCATGCTTTCAACAAACTTTTGATGAATGGAGAAGTCACTTGTTGCTTCATACCTTAACACACACCACACTAGTTCAGGCTCTTGAAATCAATGCAATTTTTAAACACAAGATGAAAAATAAGCCTATGATTGCTATGACACATAGAGATCTACCTGTCTACCATTCATCTATCTATTTATCTATGCAAGCTAAGCTAAGATCTTAACATTCTGAGATATACTGCTTTGCATCTCCCTCTCTCTCTTTCCCTATCTAAAATCAAAACTGAGATCTTGGCAAAATATTTCTGGGATACCACTTTGCAAATAGAAGCAAAGGTATACCCCTGATAGTTAAAAAATAAGAGGTTGCATTCTAAGAAGGAAACAATTCCACATTCTCTCATCATTGAGAGAGGAAGATTCTTCTTGAGGTAACACTTCCTCAAAAAATGCAACATGTAGCATCAGACAGACTAGACTCAGCAGACCACCAACTGTGCACTAATGCCCTTTGCAAAAAATATAATCCAATTTCCCGTTTGTTTGTATCATCAGCATCTTCCAAGGCAACACGGAGTTAGCTTTTTTTCCCTAATCATAGCCACTCTCCTCATGTTGAGGTTATAGTGGAAAATGTCACATTGTCATGTCCCTGTATAAGCTTTGCTAGAGTTGAGTTAATTTGCTATCTTGTAATTTTGATGTTACTGTGTGTTTGTCATTTTAACATATTTTTAAACATTTTTTTCTGATTACAAAAGTAATTTATGCCTAAAGTAATTTATAAAATACAGACAGGTACAAAGAAGAAATTTTAAATCATCTTTAAAGCTACCACCATTACCAAAAACAAAACAAAAGCTAGTTAATGTTGACAAATTTTTCTCAAATTTATATCCATATATAAATATATATGGATATATAAATATCCATATATACGTATATAAATATATATGTATAAATAATATACATATATATAATGCTGAGACATTGAATTCATACTAAAATTTATTTATATGTTTATTTTTCTCAAATTTATATCCATATATATGTATATAAATATATATGTATAAATAATACACATAAATGTATATATATATAAGGCTGAGACATTGAATTCATACTAAAATATATTTATATGTCTATTTTTCTCCCTATATTATACTCTGAACTTTAAGCATTACTCATATTATTAAATTATATAGATTTGAAGACACTTTCAAACTGCTAATTAATATCCCATTGCATCGTTGGACTTGCTTAACTATGACTTATTTAAGAACTCTTCTCTTTGGAGTTTTTAAAATTTTTTGTGACTATAAGTGGTGCTATAGTGAAATTCATTATAAATATATTCCTACTTATTTTAACTTCAGTTTTAAGATCAATTGATATGATTATTTTTAAGAATCTTGATATGTGTTATTAAATATTCCTCAAGAATGTTAATGACAAATTCTTACCAGATATACGTAAAGATTACCATCTAATGCCATCTTCATTGATAGATATTCTTCTTAATTAAATGTATTCTAGATTACTATATCAAAAACAGGGTTTGTAGTCTGGGGAACAAAACTGAATATGTCAAAATTAATTAAAATGCTTCCAAATTAAGGTGATTTGGGTAGAAAGAATATTTACAAATAATTTTAAGTAGAAAAATATAAGAATATTCATACTTTCAGTTAGAATTGAAATGTTATAGATTTGGGGTAAAAATACAGTTTTTACTTTATGAATGAGATAGTAGAGGAAATAAAAGTCTATATAAATAAAAATAGAAAAGGCAACAAAAAATAGTCCAAAGATAATAGAGTAAAAGAATTACTTTTGACCCATAAGGACAGTTTATCCTTTAGGTCAAAAATATATATTGATTTAAGATTCTTATATACTTTTTAAGTCTGTCTGTCTTAAAGCATGCGCACCCCACTTTTGAATAAATTTGTTTGAAAATTCTGAACGCTTGGTCTACTACAGTACCTTTCCTATCAAACCTCATAAAATAAACAGTCTGTACCCCCACTGTTTCTATTCCCTCATCACCCTCTTCCTGATAAGCTAATTTGACTTCCATCCCCACAATTACCCTATAAAAACACTTTTCTAAGCACACCATTCATTTGTCTTACTGTCTTTGGTTTATTTCTCTCTCCTTCCCCCCTTTTCTTTGTATTTCCTTCTTCTTGAACCTATTTTCTACTCTGTCAAACATACTCTACCCGCTTCCTGTGCCCCTCTTCTTCCTTCCTCTGAGAATGGGTTCTCTCCCCCTCTTCTCCATTCAAATCGCCTTTTTTTTTTTTAAGACATAGCAAAATCAACACTTGCTCCCAAAAGCCTCCTGTCATGGTTGTGACTCTAAAGAATTCGTAGCACACATTTGACATTGATAACACATCACCTACCAGTACTGTTTTATGAACATATTTTAACTCTCACAATAAATTTTAAACTGCTTGAAGGGAGAATGCCTGAGGATTTTATATTTAGGCATTATTTGCCTATTATTTCATCCGTGTCAAAGAAGCCATACTATTGGCAGAGTCCAGCTATCTTATAAGGACCAGATGACTCTAGTATCTCTAAGTGCCTATAATTAAAACTGTCTCCTCTGCAGTCATCCCTACTCCTTTCCATGACATACTATGTTTATTCTATCATTCTGACACTACCATGAGCATTCTCCCATGAAATACTGAATTTTAAAATAACACACTGTCTAGAATACAACAAATACTCAACACACTGATACTGTACCCTCTCTCTTGCTTCAATTCCCAACCCTTATTACTTCGTGTTCTGTAGAAAACTGCCATTTCTTGGCCTCTAAATATCCAACTTATCTTCCTGTTTGCAGTTCTGCTCTAAGATGGCATATGTGTTTCTAAGAATTACCATGCTATGCAAAATTATACAATAAAATCACTTAAGGAGAAAGCAGGGCTAGGGACACAACTCATCAATGACACATTTAACAATTTTAAAACCTAACAAAAACAATAGCACAGTTTCATCTATGTCATTATTAAGAAATTCATAAGTACTATAATAAATATGGTAGTTTACCTTGCTGAACACCTGACATTTGCTCAGGAGGGAGTGATGTAGTGATACAGCGGGTGAGTTAGTGTGAAGTGGTGGGAGGAGGGTTATCTGAAGCTGGACAGGACATTTTAACACCAGATGTGGATGGCTATGACTCAGAATACATACAATGAACTTGGGGATCTAGTAGACTTCTGAAGTTTGTTTAAGGGTGGGTAGGTAGGTGTGTTTTGGTATTCCTAAGTGGTTCTGGTCAACTGGGCAGTTTTCTGCATTCACCTGGTCTTTCTCACAATCATAACTAAAGAAACGTGAAATTTCTTTAGGCTCAATCTGTGCCCTGAGCTATCAACTGAAATTTGTGCCTTCAGAGGAAGGGTTATATCAGAAATGCATGCATCTACCACATTTATACATGCATTTCTATCCCAATTTCTGAATACCCCAAACATTGCCAGCTCTGTATAAAACTCAGAACAAGAACAGGTTCTTCAAATATTTTAGATTCAACATAAATGTTTCTGTCATTGGGTCCTTATGAACCAGTGGATTTACTGGTACTCCATACCTGTGATGGTTTGAGCTGCCATCTAGAGTTTATGACATACAAAAAATAGTCACAATATCCTAGGGTTTATAGCAACATCAAGTCGTCTTCTACAAATAGCTGATTGCTTTTTGAGACATGACTTGACTTTTTCTACCTTTCACTATTTAACAACAGGTAATCATATGCCCTAATCTGCTTAGTGTTATTTAAAGACAAACTCTACTGTACTCAACATCCATTGACTGCCAAGTGAAAGACTTACTTGTAAAGGCCAAATGGGCCTGAAGGTGCAGGTTTCACAAAAACTTGGCTTATGCACTCACATGACATGTTTCTGTCAATTACTTAATCCACACTTACTTTTGGACTCAAAACTGGGGTTAGTTACCTGAGGAGGAAAAAAACTGAATTTGTTTTTTTGTGTACCCTAAGGACAAGCCAGGAAGAACAGAAAAGAAAATCTTCTACAGGGTAGAATTTTGCATGACACATTTCATTGTCCTCTTTACCTAGAAAGAGAAATTCAGTGAACTGGGAGATTGGGATTGACATATATACACTCCTGTTACTATGGATAAAATAGGTGACTAATGAGAACCTACTGCATAGCGCCAGGGCTTCCCTGCTGGCTCAGATGGTAAAGAACCTGCCTACAAGGCAAGACACCCAGGTTTGATCCCTGGGTTGGAAAGATCCCCTGGAGAAGGAAATGGCAGCCCACTCCAGTATTCTTGCCTGGAGAATCCCATGGACAGAGGAGCCTGGTGGACTACAGTCCTTGGGGTTGCAGAGCTGGGCACGACTGAAGTGACTTCGCACACGGGCATGACACAGTAGGATTTAAGTGAGCTGTGTCGGGCCCCTGGTGGCTCAGACGGTAACGAACCTGGCGGGTTACAGTCCACAGAGTCACGGAGAGTCAGGCAAGACTGAGGCACTAACACTTCTTCACTGTAGAGCCAGGGGACTCTACTCAGCACTCTGGTGACCTAAATGGGAGGGAAAGCCAAAAAAGGGAATATATGTATCTATAGGTGTACATACAATTTACTCACTTTGATGTACAGCAGGAATTAATGCAACATTTCAAAGCAGCTGTGCTCCAAAAAAATATATTTTTTAAAAAATTTGAAGATTAAAAACAAACTGGTTTAAGAGAAGGTATCTGGGGAGATCTGTTGAAATAGCTTCAGTGTCGAAAGATGTTTGTATCCTTGAATGCTCACATCTATTGTCACCAAAGTTCTCAATAATCAGGCAGACAAGATGGTACGCCCTGTGGATGTCATGTAGCCTCTTCTTCACAGTATCTCACTTAAGCCAGTGCTTTCACAGTGGGCTAACAAAGTGCCAGCTTGGCAAAGATAGAGGCTAGATAGGAGCCCAATTAAACAGATCCCCCTTTACCCAAATTGATATGGCTACTATCGCTGCTAAATATGAGGTTGCCAACATGATAGATCAATACAAAATCAATATATGCCTAGAATCAATCATCTAGTCACCTACTTGATAATTTGCCCATTACACTAAACAATTTCCAGCAGAGACTTGGCTCACCAGAAATAAAAAAAAATTAAAAAAAAAAAAAACTTTTCTGGATTTGGATTTTTTCCTATCCACCTACCATGTTTCTGCCAGCAAAATCATCTGGTTACTTACTTATTATCAGGGAATCTATTTTAAAATTAAGGAAGCAGGAATCTACTTTATAATTAAGGAAACTCGATGCCTAAAAGTTTCATTGTTCTTACCATATCAGTTACCAAAATAGATGAACTTACAGAACTGAAAGACGGTCTAGCAAATGCAGTGGTGTCAACTGGCAGACAATGCCTTGAGCCATTGTATCACTTGTCCTACCTGACGAAGTGTTTGTTCTGAACCAGAAATAATATAAGAGAAAATGGAGTTGCTATTTACTGAGATGGGACAGACTGCAGAATGAGGAAATATAACAGAGAGTTTCAGGATTTGTTTTGATACTTCGAATTTGAAGTGTCTATTAAATATCAGTGTGGAAAGCTGTGAACTTTGATAAGTCACAGCTGTATTAAAGTCATAAAGTGTATTATAACTGGACTATATTGTTTATCAAAATAAAAACAACTACTGTAATAAAATTATAGAAAAAATCAGTGTGGAGACTTAGGGAAAAAGGGGTCTAGAAAAGATTTATATGAGACTCATCAACAAACAGATGGTATTTAAAGCCAGTAGACTATGAGCTCACCTGGACAATGAAAGCTGAATAAATAAGAAGCAGTCCAGTGATCTTATGGCTCTCTGGAACCAACCAAGGAGACTAAAAGAAGTAGCCATTAGGCAGGGCAGCCAAGAGCCTAGTGTCTTGAAACCTAACTGGAGAAATTTTAAAAAGAAGAGGGTGATCAATTATGTCAAAAATGCTACTGTAACGTCAAGCTGAAAAGAGATCACTATATTTTGTACCTTGGAGGTCACCATTGCCTATGACAGCTATTTCAGTGAATTGATAGGAGCAAAAGCCTGACTGAAGTGGGTTCAACAGAGTTTGAAAGGAAAATTCTTGATGATAAATACATATGTAATCTTTGAGAAACTTCTAAAGGAAAGTGGTTGGTTACAGAAATAAGGAAAACTTATTCCATGATTATCAAGGGAAAGTAGAACACAGATACTATATATACAAATGCATTAATATGTATGAGGACCTGTGGAAGTACTTAATACCTTTTAGACAAGGTTATCTTTTAAGTGTAGTTACTTTTTAGCACTGTCAGTTGATACACCTAATTTGTTTTACCCAAAATGCTAGTTTCTCTGAGTACCTTGTAATAAAGCGATTCCATGGTCGAATACTTTTTAAAATTGTGTCAAACATGGGTAAACAGTTTTCCTGATTATAGAACTTCTCAGAGCGTTAGATAATTTAATATACTTGTGAAATTTGAGAGAGCAGACTTCCGTGGTGGCTCAGACAGTAAAGCATCTGCCTACGATGTGGGAGACCCAGGTTCAACCCCTGGGTCGGGAAGATCTCCTGGAGAAGGAAATAGAAACCCACTCCAGTATCTTGCCTGAAAAATCCCATGGACATAGAAGTCTGGTAGGCTACCGTCCATGGGGTTGCAAAGAGTCAGACACAACTGAGTGACTTCACTTTCTTTATAACATGCAAAGTATCCCATAGGTATCTAACAAAAGAATCCATTCCATTTTCCCCAAATATTTAAATGGTCTACTATTTTACCAGATGTACCATTGGGAGAAAATTTTTTAGACACTTCTCTGCCTGAATTTCTACTCTGAAAAGTCATTCAAGGATAGTCAAGCCCTCTATACTCTACTTGGCAGAGCTAATGGCATTTTCAAAGGCCATGCCATACTTTTAAAGATCTAGCATAGCTATTTTTCAGGGGAAAA
The DNA here is from genome assembly GCF_910594005.1 of Cervus elaphus. NCBI lineage: Eukaryota > Metazoa > Chordata > Mammalia > Artiodactyla > Cervidae > Cervus > Cervus elaphus. Next base: position 91,160,066 of record NC_057823.1, on the reverse strand, counting down.
AAAATTCTACAGCCTGTTGAGGAATCAAATTAGGAATCTAATTTTAAGTATAGCCTTCTTTTCCTTAGCTAAATCCTCTGCATTTCAAGTTCAGTTGGCTTCTTATTCAAATATAATTTTGTTACTTTAAGTATTTTGTCACACCCATAAAATTTGAAAGTTGGAATATAAATCACCTAATAATTTCAATTTTTTATTATCTCAGTGAATTTTCATATAATATAATCAATTAAACCTTTTTGTTTGATAATAAATTAGCTAACTGTTTGTAATCAAATTATATTATATCTTACATAGAAAAAAAAAAAAAGTCAGCTACTACCTGGATATATAGTGTTAGAGGAAATTTTTTTTTAAATCTCCCAAAAAGAGAATAGTTATAGAACTCTACGGGAAAAAGATTACAAGTACTTTGTCTTTTTTCATCAAAATAATGTCATTCATTAAGCAAGTACATGACAAACCTTATTTTTAAAAAGTGAAAGTTATTTTTTCCTGTTATTTCTTCCAAGAATTTACCTTATTGTGCCAGTAAAGACCAGAAAGTTACTCTGCCTGTGTCCCCTGATTTTTTATACAGATAACCAAGACGTGAACAAATAGCAAATAAAAGATCATCACTTTTTTACATAATCATTTTTTCCTAGAATTATACACACATCTGTGGTCTGCCTTAACCACTGAAAATTGACATTTCCCATATCCTTGGGTTACTGTGACATTAACTGAAGCATCACATTCTGTAGTATCTCTTTCCCTTATTATTTTTTATGCATTTTATGCTATTTTTAAAGTCATGTTGTTGAGCATGGCATGACTGAATATAAGTGAATCCAAATATCAGAACTTTTAACATGAATACAAATGTCAGATTGCACGCAAGCCCTCCCTGGTTGAATCTGATAACAGAGAACAGACCCCATGTCCAGGTAATGCTAGAATGCTAGCATTTTATCCTTTCAAAAGTGGAAACATAAATGCCATAAGCATCACTTGATATAAATTTAGGAAAACATAAATGTTTCGGGTTAATTTTGAGAACAAAGTAAAGCTTCAAATCTGTAAGACCCAGTATCAACCTCAATATGATATGAAGGAAAATTTTAACTTGCTTAACTAATTAAATTTAATTACCTGGATATTCCCAGGTAATTTAACTATCAGTTTCAGATTGTTAGTGACTAGTTTGACTAGGATACCTTGAAAATAAAATAACATTTGTTCCTTTTGTTGTTGTGGTTTACATTCATTCTCCTTACAGGGTCTCTCAGTTGCTCAGTCACATCCAACTCTTTGTGACCCCAACTCTTTGAGCCCACCAGGTTCCTCTGCCCATGGAATTTTTCAGGCAAGAAAACTGGAGTGGGTAACCACTTCCTACTCCAGGGGATTTTCCCAACCAGGGATAGAACCCACGTCTTCCACATTAACAGTCAGATGCTTTACCTACCACTAGCACCACCTGGGAAGCCTACTGTGTATAGCCAAGTCATTTAGATTTTCAGTAATCCATTTCAAAAAGTGACCACAGGTGACAGGGAACCTTTTGACACTCATCTTTTAAAATTTGTATCTGAACAGTTGTTGAAGGAAATCACTGAAAGCTAGGTGACCCAGGGTCTGGGACCCTTTGACACAACATATTTAGAGCATCAAACACAGGTGCATGCCAACCTGATTCTAATTATCTTGACGGCTAGAAAGAAATATCTTTTTACTTCATTTCGGGCTAACCTCCATTTTGCCACTCAACTGAAAATAATAATACTTAATGTGAGCTATATAAAGACTTATTTTGCCTTTGCAGCAGCCTGTGCTCTGAGCATTGTCAATCCACATTTCTTTTATTTGGGCGAATCACTTTCTCTTTGAGTCTGTGGAAGAACCCCAGCAGAGGGAAGGATGCTTAGCAGAGTCGCAGTATATAAATAGCTCTGCTGAGAGCATTACAAAGGCTCTGTTGTGCTATCACACAGCAAAGCCAATAATATACAATATGAAAAATCCCTGCCAAGTGCACAGAGAATACAGACAATGTTCGCCATCTCTCTGATCGGCTGTTTGTCATGTGTTGCGAGAGTTTATAGCCAGAGAGTGAGAAGAGCCGGCCACACCTCAAATTCTTTCTATTAGAACAATAACAACAACAACATAAGCCATAAACATGCACACAAACATATGTACGATCTGAAAGACATCAGAAGAGCATCAACACCCACAACAACAACAAAAAACACAGTGGGTAGGAATGGAATTGAGATGCAAACATTTCTATAGAAGCAGAAATGGAATTTTCATGAAGCAACAAAGTCCTGTATAACCATCCCTTGAGATGTCTTCTGTTTTCTGAAAGCACATCAATCCACAGACTTGTAAGTATTAAAACATCAGGATATTTTTTTCTTTATTTTTCCATTTATTTTTATTAGTTGGAGGCTAATTAATTTACAATATTGTACTGGTTTTTGCCATACATTGACATGAATCAGCCATGGACATCAGGATTTTTAAAGAAAAATCATACTCTAAAAGATCACATATTAATTGACCACCTTCTTGAAAATGCTAAAACAAAGCCATTTAGTCACCATGAAAAGTTAAATTTTATTTTCAGAAGATGGACTCTAAAATCAGCGTCATTGATTTTTGTTTTCAAAATAAGGCTCAGATACATAGCAAGAAAATAAGATATTTGGAGGCTACAGCTTAACATTCTCTTTGACTTTATCTGCTATATTTGAAGATGTGGTTGTCAAATACACATTCTGGGCAATCTTGACTTTTGCTACTTTCAACAAACATTTTTAATTTTTATGAGAAAATTTTTCATGAAAATCATATTATTATAGTTCAGTATAATAGCCTAAAATAACACTGCAGTCAGATACTCTAAAATTTTCTTGCCATCTCACCCAAATCTCTTCATCTCTTTTACTATGACTCTTCCGTATTTTACTTCCTAGAGTCCTCTGATATTTCTTTCCTCTTCCTTTTCTTTCTTTTTTTCTAGTTACTTCTAAAATCAGTCATAACCCTTGTTTCAATTTTATCTTTATTTTATATAAATCTACTTCTGAATTTCTCTCTTCTTCCTTGACTACCCCCCCCAAAATGAGGCGGCAGTAGAAATTTTTTGCAATAATACTTTATAAATTTTCTCAAATTGTGGAGAACAAAAAGTTCAAGGTAAACTTTTTCAGCATATGCAAAGTTCCTTTGGTGGAATCCCGTCATACATTACATTCCAGTTCAATTCACCTGTACTGTGAAATTTCTCTCTCCTCAGGGAAAAATGTTTGTTTTCCTATCTGCCCCCCAAGGAACTGTATACATGATTCTACTTTAGAACTTGTCACATTATCTTATGGAAGGAGGTTTACATATTTATCTGAATTGCTTGATTAGAAGAAAAATGGCTTATACATCCTCTTATTCCCTATACCCAAAATGATATCCTAAACCCAGCAGGTCCTCAATAACTGAAGTTTGAAGAAATCTATACACTCAAATGGTTTTGAGTTTATAATCCTGCTTTCCATTTATTGGAGAAGTCAATTAACCTATATAAACTCAGACTCCTAATTTGTAAATTATAATTACTTCCCAAGGTGGTGAAATAATGCATTTAAATTACTTAGCACATTACCTGCACATAGTAATTGCTCAATTTGTGTTAACTGTTTGCTCCTTGGGAACATGGACTTCTAATACCATTAATTTTGATACGATTATAATTTCTTTAAAAATAAAGCTGCTAGAACTCCCCCAAACACTTTTTGTTATGGCCAACATCATCCTACAAATGTGTCATTGGATGTTTCATTAAATGATATATAGATTCCCTAAAGGTGAAGTTGAGGACTTGAAACTTTTCTGTAATGGGCATCACGAGGGAGGAGGAAAAACAGATGGTTCATGGCAGATCCAGCTGACCAGGGAGCATTGCTTGATGACAACTCTGGCCCAGGAGAACAGTGAAAAGTAAGGACCCATCTAAAAGTCTGGCTTGGTGGCCTAGAATAAGACTGTATGAACGTCAAACATGAGACCTGTCATTTGATCCATCCATGAGTCATCATTATTACTCCATTCAATGTATTGCATGATTGTAAATTCTACTCTATTAAAAAAATAAACTAGCTAACACTTGCTTTGTATATAATCATCTATTTCTGGAGAAATCTTACTCTACTTAGTACTCTTAACAACATAAAAGTCATAATCTAAGCTATATTAAGAACATTATATAGATTCCTGGTGTTCTGCCTGAAATAAATATATCCGCCTATACCACAAGTGATTTCCTGGCACATTACTCCTGAAAGGTTGTTGTTTGTTCTATGGGTAGAGATAAGAGAAAGCTTCAGAGATTTAATTATTTTCTGATAATTAGAAAATGTCACTTTCACTTCTTGCCTATCACATCCAACTGCTTTTTCAAAAAAAAAATTCTCCAAATTTCCCTAAAACCTCAAATTTCTAAAACCGCTTAAAAGAAAAGAACCTATTTAGGTTGTTTCTTCCCTTTTAGCTCAGTTCATTTCAGTTGCTCAGTCGTGTCTGATTCTTTGTGACCACATGGACTGCAGCACGCCAATTTTCCCTGTCCGTCACCAACTCCTGGAGCTTACTCAAACTCACATCCACCAAGTTGGTGAGGCCGTCCAACCATATCACCTTCTGTCGTCCCATTCTCCTCCCGCCTTCAATCTTTCCCAGCGTCAGGGTCTTTTCCAATGAGTCGGTTTTTCACATCAGGTGGCCAAAGTATTGGAGCTTCAGCTTCAACATAAGTCATTCCAATGAATATCCAGGGCTGATTTCCTTTAGGATGGACTGGTTGGATCTCCTGAAGTCCAAGGGACACTCAAGAATCTCTCCAACACCACAGTTCAAAAGCATCAATTCTTCAGCGTTCAGCTTTCTTTATAGTCCAACTCTTGCATCCATACACAACTACTGGAAAAACCATAGCTTTGACTAGATGGATCTAGTTGGTAAAGTAATGTCTCTGCTTCTTAATATGCTGTCTAGGTTGGTCATAGCTTTTCATCCAGGGAGCAAACATCTTTTAATTTCATGGCTGCAGTCACCATCTACAGTGATTTTGGATCCCCGAAAATAAAGTCTCTCACTGTTTCCATTGTTTCCCCATCTATTTGCCATGAAGTAATGGAACCAGATGCCATGATCTTAGTTTTCTGAATGTTGACTTTCAAGCCCAGTTTTTCACTCCACTATTTCACTTTCATCAAGAGGCTCTTTAGTTCTTCTTCACTTTTTGCCATAAGGATGGTGTCATCTGCATATTGATATTTTTCCCAGCAATCTTGATTCCAGCTTGTGTTTTATGTAGTCCAGCATTTCTCATGATGTAATCTGCATGTAAGTTAAATAAGCAGGGTGACAATATGCAGCCTTGACGTACTCCTTCTCCGATTTGGAAACAGTTTGTTGTTCCATGTCCTGTTCTAACTGTTGCTTCTTGACCTGTATACATATTTCTCAAGAGGCAGGTCAGGTGGTCTGGTATTCCCATCTCTTGAAGAATTTTCCACAGTTTGTTGTGATCCACATAGTCAAAGTCTTTGGCATAGTCAATAAAGCAGAAGTATATGTTTTTCTTGAACTCTCTTGCTTTTTTGATGATCCAACAGATGTTGGCAATTTTATCTCTGGTTCCTCTGCCTTTTCTAAATCCAACTTGAACATCTGAAAGTTCATGGTTCACATACTGTTGAAGGCTGGCTTGGAGAATTTTGAGCATTACTTTGTTAGTATGTGAGATGAGTGCAATTGTGTGGTAGTTTGAACATTCTTTGGCATTGCCTTTCTTAGGGATTGGAATGAAAACATGTTTTCCAGTCCTGTGGCCACTGGTGAGTTTTCCAAATTAGCTGGCATATTGAGTGCAGCACTTTCACAGCATCATCTTTTAGGATTTGAAATTGCTCAACTGGAATTCCATTCAGTTTGGTTAGTTTTCTGTGATTGTGGTTTTCATTCTGTCTGCTCTCTGATGGATAAGGATAAGAGACTTATGGAAGCTTCCTGATGGGCGAGACTGACTGAGGGGGAAACTGGGTCTTGTTCTGATGGGCAGGGCCTTGCTCAGTAAATCTTTAATCCAATTCTTTTCATGGGCAGGGCTGTGTTCCCTCCCTGTTGTTTGACCTGAGACCAAACTATGGTGGAGGTAATGAAGGTAATGGCGACCTCCTTCCAAAGGTCCCATGCACACACTGCTGCACTCGGAGCCCCCAGCCCTGCAGCAGGCCACTGCCGACCCACTCCTCTGCCAGCAACTCCTGGACACTCCCAGGCAAGTCAGGGTCAGTCTCCTGTGGGGTCACTGCTCCTTTCTTCTGGGTCCTGGTGCACACAAGCTTTTGTCTGTGCCCTCCAAGAGTCTGTTTCCCAGTCCTGGGTAAGTTCTGGCAGCTCTATGGTGGGTTGATGGCGACCTCCTCCAAGAGGGCTCATGCCACACCCAGGTCTGCTGCACCCAGAGCCCCTGTCCCTGCAGCAGGCCACTGCTGGCCCGTACCTCCTCAGGAGACACTCAAACACACCTCTGAGACTGAAACACAGTTTCTCCCATTAACTGCCTTAAATGCACAGACCTTGGTTTAGATATTACCCAAATCTATTCTTTTTCACTTGACTTTGTCTACTTCTCTACCCTGTATTTGTGTCATTCAGGTTCTGCCCCCAAAGGATGTCAACTTTGCACTTATATCAATTGAAACTCATTCTGATTTGTTTTGTTAGGTCATTTTCCTATATCCTCAAGGCCATTTTCATTTTCACCATTACTTTTCTCAATGACTCAGTCCTTAACAATAGAACTGAAGTAGGCAGTCCCCAATACTTTTGAAAAAAGTGCTTGACTATTCCCCCAAGTATCCAAGCTTCCAAGAATACCACACAACAGCCTTATTTTCCAGGTCTCTGAATGGGTTTTCTCCTAACTTTACCTTCCTCCTTTTCCAGCCTAGAATCCTTGGACAGTGTCTTAAGTCTCTCTTTTGCTAGCATCTCAACTCCTTTAGGCTCATAACTCCTGTGTTCCTGTCCTACAAATATTTAGTTCTCAATAAGCCCAGTCACCCACTCTCTACATTCCTACAAACATACTGAGCTGTGTTAGGAAGAAATCACAGAAGCATATCATTTGATACATTTACAAATATAGGGCTTCTGATTTTAACAATGCCCTCTAGGTTGATAAGTAATTTTAAATGACTTTAATTAGTTCTCTTTTCCATTTCTAGAGTAGTTGACCAAAGTTTTATTATTCTTTTGAAATGAATATTAAACTTTTACCTACTTTATTCTCAGCATATATCTGGAAACCAAGGTCATCTGGAATTTATTCCTCAACTTCCTTCCTCTTATTTTAACAAAATGATTTACTCCTAAAACATTAGAACTTCATCCCATGCTGCCTCTGGGGGTGGGGGGGAACAGCCCTATTTATATTCAAGAACAGACCTTTGCCTCTTATCTAAATCAGTGGTACTGCTAAGTGATAGAGTTTTTACTGATCAATATCATAGCAGAAAAGAAACAGGAATTTTTTACAAAGTGTTTAATATCAATGTCCATGTTTATTCTGAGGGATCCATTTCTACCTCACTCGTCTTCCTTGAAAAAGAAATGGAAAAAGTAAGATTAAAAATATGTATATTTCCTGCTTGCCCATTCTTTAGATCACATTTTTTAAAATTTCTTCTTTCTTTCAGAATTAAGCTTCTAGGGTACTCTTTCTGCCCCCTTCTGATGCCTATGTCAGAAGCTTTCTCTATCTCCTTTATTCTTTAATAAAACTTTATTACACAAAAGCTCTGAGCGATCCAGCCTCGTCTCTGGCCCAGGATTGAGTTCGTCTCCTCCAGAGGCCAAGAATCCTGGCGTCTTATCATTCAGCAACAACCTTTCATCTTGGGGGCTCTTCCGGGATCCTTCAGGATAAGGTAAGAATGCTTGGAGCTCTAGTTCTTTGTTCTCCCAGCGAACACGTTTTGTCTTAAGCTATGTTAATGTACCCCAGACTCTGTCTTCAAGTTGGTTCCGCCAAATGGTTCAACCTACTGGCAAACCGGTATGTTATACTCAGACATTGTTCCCCTAATCTATGTAAATGAAACTATTTGAATGGTAATCTGCCCTTCTACAAGATTCAAGTCAATCGTTTTAAGGCCTGGGATGAATTACCTGGTGCCATTCTGAATTTTAAGACATTCCTTTCTTTTCAATAACAGACTGCTAGTGACTATATAACATGCACCTGAAGACTAGCAGGGGGGTACTCTTTCTGCCCCCTTCTGATGCCTGTGTCAGAAACTTTATCTCCTTTATACTTTAATAAAACTTTATGACACACACACACACACAAAAAAAAGAATTAAGCTTCTAAAATGATATACATCCACTGTTCAACTTCCATAATTCCCACTTAAGCACTAGCATTTGGTTCCTATTCAGTAAGTATACTTTTGTTAAGATCAGTAACTATCTCTTTAATCATTAAAGTCAAGGGTCACATTTAAAATTCTCATTTTCTTTGATCCCAAATATGCCTTTGGAACTATTGACCAATCCCTCAGCTTTGAAAGTTTTTCCTCCCTTTGATAATGCAACATTCTTTTCTTTGGCTACTTATTTTCTCACAGCACTATTTGTCCTCTTTCTGGAGGTCGAGCTGTCTTATCTGTAAGCATCTTAAATTTTGATGTTGGTCTTGTGCTCTCTTCTTAGTTCATTCCTGTCTCACATGACTCACCCTCTGTGTAATCCCATTCCTATTCCTGACAACTTCAAATAACCTGTACCTGGACAGGTATCTTTATAGAGTAATAAATCTGTTATTAACTTCCCATTTTATCCATAGATCCTGTTAACCTTCAGTTAAATGTGCCCAAGTCACAAATCCTTTTACTCTTAGGTTTTCTCTCTCCACCCTTGAATTAGCTGTCCAAGTCAGATACTGCTTCTCCCTTCCTTTCACTTTCCAGCCAGTCAGTCAATTAAACAAACTTGCAAATTCTCCTTGTCTCTGGATCCTGACAAGCACCACTTTAACCAGTCTCCTTTGATTTCATCATTATGGCCTCCATTAAAGCCATGCCATTCTGACTCCAAACTCTTTCAAAACGCACCTAGATGATCTTTCTAAAGCTATGGTGTTCTACAATGGTATGGTTTCTGTAGGACGAAGTCCATGCTCCTAACCATGCATTTCAAAACCCCTTCCTCTCTTGTATGCTTCTCAGCACTCTTTGGTATCTTTCTCATCCTGCCTTACTAGACACCTTAGCACAGCCAGCATGCCTTCTCCTGGGCACATGCTTCCCTCCTGCTGCAACAGCCTTCTTTTTCTCCCAAATTCTTGAACAACATTCAAGCTAGAGGTGAAGGTTCTCTCTAAGATACCGCTTTGGTTTCTTTTACAGTGCCTATTAAAGGATTGCTTACTTGCTTTGTTCAACACATTATAAGCTTCTTGACGAAGGAATTTGCTGTTTTCATCTGGCATGGAACCTGGTTTGTTGCAGGCATGTAACAGATGTGCACTGCTAAACAGTATTCTCTTCTCTCAGCATTGAATCTAATTTCTCGCCTTCATTTAAGCACACTATTAAAATCTCCAGCTCATCCCTAGGAGTTTCATAATTCTTTTAGTCATGAGCTTTATAACTAGTTTGCTAATGGCAATGTTAAGCTTTTTCATTTAGAAACAATCATGAGGCTTAGCTCACAAAATCTTTTGGGGGCAAGTTGAAGCATGTTGGTGCAAAAATAAACCAATGATGACAGTAGAGGTATGTCTTGGGCTAAAGTTATTGAAAATGTGTGACACTATTTAGAACAGCTCACTTATAATCTGATATTGGCAACCCTAAATGTTCATATCACTGTGTGCTCAGTAGAAAGTTGGTAACTGACTCACAAATTAAATTGGAAATGTTTTTTGAAATTAAGGGCTTTTATGTCAAAGGAAGAACTTGGCAAGACTATACATTTTTTTTTTCAAATATTCTGTCCTCCCGTTAAGAAAAGTATAAGTAGCAATGAAAGCCTAATTAATTCAAAAATACTGTTTATTCTTAAATTTTAGGATTATAACTATTTTTTATTAGGCTACTCACAGATCTAAATCTGTCTTCTCATGGAAGGTTAAGGAAAAAGTATAAAATACATGACTTGCTCTTCCGCATTCTCATAGTCCCTACTGCAATGCCTCTCCCCTCTCTGACAACGCCCCGTTCCTAAGCACCCAGACACTATCTCCCACCTCTCCAGACACCCAGATGATATTTCTGAAAAGTGATAGTGTAATAAAGATTGAAGTGTGATAGTAGAATGATAGTGTAATAAAGACTGAAGCTCTACTCCTTCGTGACAACTTTTATTTAAACATGGCACTTGAAAAGACCAAAAAATTTGCAGGACTTAAAGGAATTAAGTGTTCATTTTTGACTCTAACAATTGGTGGAACTGTTTTTGTCTGGGGGAATGGGGTGAGAAGAGAAAACTATTTAATGCCGCCTAAATTATAACAACTACTCATAAAACCAGATGTATTGTTAATTTCCTGGAAAACATATCAGAACTGGTCTAAAGAGAGGCCTTTAACTTGTTTTCTAAAAATTAATTTGATTTTTTTTTTAAACACTGAGGAAATTAGGATTCAATCATATGCTGCTGGGCCCAGAAAATATCATTCAGGAGCCAACTAACAAACACAGCTCATGAGGTGACAGCAAGGGGTTAGGTGATCCATCACAGTCCCTGTAAAGGAGTTTAGAAAGAAAACCAGAAAGGGAGCGTTCTTAAGAAAACTTGGTCTCCAAGAAGCAATACCTGGTATTTACCTGGACACATGCTTAGTGTGAAAGGTAGGGCTGGAGGAGCATGGATAGTTTTTGAAAACTTTCATACAAGTTATTTTAAGTCATAAACCACACTTGCTCACTGCTTCCTCAATTCACAAGAAAGAAATGCACAGATGAATAACATTTAAAGTAAGACAAATGAGAAAGGGGCAGTATCTTGAATTTATCATCGACTACTTTCTATGCTTGTAAGCCAGATTTTGGAGTAGAAGTAAAATTATTAGAAGATTTTTATGTTTCTTTTCATTGAGCTGAGGATCAATAGTATATGAGCTGAGGGGAGAATTTTCCCAGAGTTAGAGTTTTAGTAAATATCAATTTGCTAAGCCCTGACGGAAATTTGAATTATTATTTATGTATGTGAAAAGTAAAAAAGAAAAATATGTTACTCTTCAAAAGCATCTTTGAATGTTGGATACTTGATAATAAATTTCAAGTGGATTCAGTTATTTAAATGATAATTATATCTTTAAATTTTGGTCTCAAGAAAGTTTTTAAGGTATATCTGGTATATATAATATAGATAAGGTTAATCTATATTAATCATTGTGATCCTAATCTCAAGAAAAATATCTAACATGTAATGGTACTCAGCAAATGTTTCCTAAATAAACGGTACACTCCATAAACTGAATTGATTTGGGCTACTAATATTAATAATATTTAAATATTTATTGAGTGCTGACTATGCAACAGGCCTTGGAACAATGGTTTTCTGTGTAATATCTTTTTTAATCCTCATGGCAACCGTATAAAGTGAAATGGTGATCCTCATTTTAAATATAAGGTAAATGAGGTACTGAGAGTTGAAGTAATTTCCCCAACTAGTGAATGATGGAGTCACATAGGCATATGAACTTCAGAATCCCTGCAGCTAACCACCAAGCCATAGCTCTTCTGCCTCTTCTACTGTGTTTTCTTACATCCATTTAACAAGCATTTATTGAGTGGCTTTTAAGTGCTAAACACTGTTCTAGAACTGAGGTTATTAGAGTGAGCTGAACAGTAATTCACGTTCTCCTTAACCTTATTACATTCAGGAGAGGGATGGAGAAGAAACACAAATTAAACTGATAAAGAAGAGATAAAAAAAAAAATAAATGCAGAAGAAAAAACAGAGTATAACAGCTGAGATTGCTATTTTAGATAGAAGTCAACTGAAACCATTCTTTTAAGGTGACACTTGCCCAGAAACATGAACAAAAGAGGAAAGAAGCTATGCCACTATGTGAGGGGAACCTGTCCTAGCTGTGGCCAGGGGCAGAGCACCTCCAGAGGGGGCCAGTCTGGGCAGATCAGATGAGAAAGTAGAAAGAGATAATGAGAACAAAGGTGAGCTGCAGGGAGGCAGAAGACAGTGTAGGCCATGATGTAAAGACCTTGGGTTTTATTCTGAGTGTCTTAGGAGACCATTCTAGGGCTGTGAGACGTGAAATTATTTAAAAACAATAAACACATACACACATACATCTTGCTATTGTATAGACACTAGACTGCTCAGAATTGATTGCATAGAAATGAGGAAATAGGTGTTTAGAAATGTTACAGAATTAAATATTTTCCTTCTGTAACTCAGTGACTCTTAGGTCTAATGGACTGAGCTAAGAAAATCTGCCTATAATGAGAAAAGTGCTGAATTCGACTAGATCACTGCCAGTTACACGTCTGTATGGTCCTCTTTTTCAGGCTACATATACAGATCATTTCTTTTCTCATTATCCCATATATCCCCCACATAGTGATAACTTAATGAGTCAATAACCCCAGGCGATATTGCTCTCCTCAGTTTCAGATCCTCATATCAAGCATCCTACTGTCCCTCTTCTAGAATGTCCCACTCAAAAGTGTTTTGAACATCATGTATCCAAAATCAAACTCTCCATCTTCTTTTCAAAACTCTCTTCTCTCTTAAATTCCCTATATTGCTAAATGGTATCACCATCCTTTTTATGCAAAGCCATAGGCCTAAGTCTGCTTATCCTTCTATTCAAGAATATTTATTAAGATCCTACTATATAACAGAAATGATATTGAGACCAGGGGAAGCAGGTGTGCATTCAACACAAGAATCTTTGTGTCTAGTGAGGCATGTGGTCAAGAAACAATAACACAAACGACTAGACATACAAGGAATGCATAGGGTGTAAACAGATTATAAAATCTGGACTGAGATGTTGGAGATCTCCCAGGGTAATTGTCACTGAATCTGAAACACAGAGTGTTAAATGAGTGTTAAAATCAGTGAGGATTGGGTGATGGTGGAGGAGAGAAAAAAAGGGAATGAGAGAGACAGAGGGGAAGAAGTGAAAGAGAAAAAGAAAGATACAAAGAGAGAGTCTGGAGAGGGGAGGGAAGAGAATGTATTTGGGTTTTAGGCAGAAATCATCACTTATACAAAAGCCCTGGGTATATTGTGAATAATGAAAAGAGACGAGAGTTCAGGATGGTAATCTGAAGAACACTATAGTTAATAGTACTCTAGTTTCTAGAAATTGATTTAAAAAATAAAAAAAATTAGAAAAGAAGCAGGCAAAGACTGAGGAAAGTTAGAGTTGAAAAATCAGGAGAGTATAATGTCATGGAAAAAAGGAGTTTTAAAATACAACTGAAAAGAAAAAATCAAGTAAAATGAAGACTTAAAATTGTCTATTGGAATTGTTAACACTGAGTTCAGAAAAGACCTCAACTGGAGATGACATTAGTAGCAACTATAATTGGATGTTTTGGAGAGTGACCACAATTCCTAAGAGTCTATGTTATAAAAATAGAAAACTAAATAGAAATTGTCAAATATCTTGAAGAGATAATTCACATTGTAGGAAACTTGATTGGCCAACCAAACATAGGAAAAGCAGCTCAACCTTCTTAGTAATAAAAAAAAATTCTATGTTATTTCACATACCAGTACACCAGATTAACAAAAATATTCCATTTTAACAATATCAAGTACTGCCAGTACAATAACATGAAACCACAGGAACACTTAAACCCTGCTGGTTATGTTACACACCTGGGAAACAACTTGTCTTTACCTAGAAAAATCAAAGATACCCATGTTCTATGACCCAAAAATGTCCTATAGTAATCCATACACATGTACAGCATATGTAAATACACCAGAATGTGCATATACACAGTATTATTTTAAAGAGCACAAAAACTGGAAGTAAATGTCTACAAACAATAAAACAGATAAATATAAGTGGTATGAGAATATGATGGAGCACCATATAATGGACTTGTAAAATTAAATGAACTCCACACAACGTAGATGAATCTCAAAAGCATAGCATGGAAGAATACTACAAAATGATCTACTGTGTAAGATATTATCAAGCAGTTTAAAGAAAAAAAAATAGTGTTTAGCATTATACACATAGTAGCAAAACAATAAACAAGAACACAGCAAAAACAAAAATTTCAATATGATGTCTATCTTATTGCATTATATACAATGTGATATAAAGGAGATGTGAGGAAGGAGAGCTACATTAAAAATTTAAGTTACTGGTAGTACTCCATTTATTCATTGGTAATTGACACTTCCAATCCATTTTTTTTTCACTATTTTTTTTTTCAAAGAATGATAGGGCAAGAAAGGAATAAAGAAAGTAGACAAAGTCTTATGAAAACAAGAGAGAGAGTGATAAGAAGAGGATGTGAAGACCAAGAAAACTTCACAAGGTAAAAGAGACTTACAACCACTAAATAGCATCTAAATAAATAGTGGTATTGGAGAAGACACTTGAGCGTCCCTTGGACTGCACGGACATCCAACCAGTCCATCCTGAAGGAGATTAGTCCTGGGTGTTCATTGGAAGGACTGATGCTGAAGCTGAAACTCCAATACTTTGGCCACCTCTTGCGAAGAGTTGACTCACTGGAAAAGACCCTGATGCTGGGAGGGGTTGGGGGCTGGAGGAGAAGGGGACGACAGAGGATGAGATGGCTGGATGGCATCACAGACTCGATGGGCATGAGTTTGGGTAAACTCTGGGAGTTGATGATGGACAGGCAGACCTGGTGTGCTGCAGTCCATGGGGTCGCAAAGAGTTGGACACGACTGAGTGACTGAACTGAACTGAAATAGCATCTAGAAGAGAGAACTTAAACACAGATTCAGGAGAGATAGAATAAGCTCTGGAGCAGCTGGGAGGGGTCAAAAATGAAGGAAAGTTTGCATAGCTTCATTTTTCTTATTTATAAATTGAGGAAATAACTTCCTTTCACACAGATGTATGTGATACAATACCTAAGGACACAGATCACTGTTTTTTGAAAGAAAACAGAGTAAATTCAAATGCTCAAGTCATATGTGACTTATTTCTTTATCTTTCCTTTTAAAAATATTTTATTGCAGAACATTTTCAATGGACAAAAGGGTAAACAGAGCAGTTATTATAAACCCCCATATATCCATTGCCCACACCCCAAAATTATCAACAAATGGCATTTTTATTTCATCTGTAACCCTACTCATTTCTCCCATGTTATTTTAAAGCAAATCTTGGATATCATATCATTTAGTCTGTAAATATTTTTATATGTATCTCTAAAATATGATGCTTAAAAACCATATCCACAATGTTATTGCCATGCCATAATATGTAATTCTTAATATCACCAAAGAGCCATAATTGATTTCCTTCTGACACACTCTCCAGAAAGCTCACACCTTCCACCTCCCTAGCACTTAACTCTGATCAATACCATTTAAACATGATTTAAAATAGATCCACTGTATCCCTGACTTGCATGAGACCTCATCAACTTCCAGCACCAAAGCTGTAGAGATTCCCAGTCTTACACCACTCTCTCCGAGTTGACTTTTTTTTTAATCGAAGAATATGTTCTCCCAAGTCTCCTACTTGTGTTCTGAGTCACAAGTTATTCAAGTTAACTTACATTCCAGGTAATTAGTCCTGGACCCGCTTATCAGAATTTTATCGCAATAATAATGTTTCATAGGAAGGGTTAAAAGAAAGTTGTAAAGAAAATGCAGATTAAAAAAAAAGTCAAGTCTATAAAAAATTCACAGCAGTGATCAAATTTGGAGTTTTCATTGTGTACTTGGTGAGGAAAAAGAACTCAGTACATGCACAGAGAAGCATGTCAAAACGGTTCAGTTTGTTCCCAGAGCTCTGACACCAGCTGACTTCGATTAAATAGCAGTGAGCTGGAAAAGCATTCTGGGTATTGGTATGCAAATGAATTCACCAAGCATTTCTTCCTATGGTTTTGGAATTCCCACAGCCACAACTACAATGACACGTATATTTTAAAGTTGAATTTTAAGCAAGTAAATATAAGACTAAAACTGTCCTTTAATCCTAAGGGAATTAAATTTTTTTTTTGCCAAGAGGAACAAAACTATTTTTAATATAAGATTATGTTTTAAAGTGTTTTCAAAGATACATGACAACAAATGTATAGGGCATAACCTTTAATCCATAATTTCAGCCTCAAGATGCTGTAATGGCTTTCTTTGAATTAAGACAATTCTATTTGGGAGTTTTAAAGGAAGGTCATAATTGGTATGTGAGCAATTAGAGATCAATGGTTGGATAGTAAAACATTGTATAGCCTCTAGAGCATCAGCTTGGCTTTTAAAATAAATACTGCCTCAATCATTTAATTTTATAGGAAACTAACAGCACTCTGAAGCAGTAACTACTTTGTAGAAAAGGGAAAGAAAAAAATCATTCTCTCACTTGTATAGAAATTCACATAGAGAATTTTAAAATATATTTATATTTGACACCTCGACTGTCAATTCCCTTATTCTAAAGAGAATGAATTATAATGAAGGCATCTCTGGCTTAGAGAAAATATTCTGGTAGCGGCACTTTAGTATTGTAAGACAGCATCTTGATTTCTCTTAGTCTGTAACTCCACCCCCTTCCCACTCTGCCCCCCCACCTTAAATAAAGTAGTATTCAATTCTAAAATTATAAACTGGAACACAGAGTGCATAATACAAACCATCCTTCTTCTGTGTAAGCCAAGATCACTTTGCAGCATACCCCTGCAGGGGACCTAACAGGGAATTTCCAAAACATTAATGTATTCAGAAGAAATGTCAAAATAAAGAAAGCCTGTAAACATTGTCTGTGGGAAGCTTTTTTGTGCCCTCCTCGAATGCAAAACGAACTCTCATTTTCCCACAGAAGTAGGATCTGTTTCTGCCATCTAGTGACAATAAGGCCAACGGGTGCTTAGAAAAGAAAAACATTTTCTAAACAGGCTCAACAAATCCAGCTAAAGCAACCAGTATTTTACACACATATATGGGGGCGCGCACACACACACACAGAGATTCTTTAGAAAGGAATCTTTACCAGGGTGTCCAGAGAGTAAGTGGTGTCCAGATGTTTCTGACTGATCTCTGAAATAGGGGGAGAAAAAAAAAAAGGATAATAGTATCTACATGTGCAGAATGCTTTTAAAGTTGCCCAATCACTTTCACATGTATTATCTTCACAAGGGTCTAAAACAGAGTTCAAGCTCTGGTTGGGAGTATGGGCTCTAGAGTCAGACTGTCTGGATGTAAAGCTTATCTACTTCTGTATTTGAAATTTTGTTCAAGACCCATCCAAGCAGAGGATTCAGTTCTCCCGATTACAAGGTTTTATTGTTCACTGCCTGTTATCTCCCATCTTTTTGTCCATTAAGTTCCGTTACACAGCTACATTATGGTGAAAGCATTAAACTAAAAAAATCACCTTTATTTAAACATTCTGACTCTTGAACTTTATAGGAATATTAACGTCGACAAGTAGATTTAGAACTATAAGGTGGTAGACACCTGTGGTCAAGGAAGGTGAGGCAGAACAACTTACTACAGGCAATCCTTGTTTTATTGTACTTCTCCGATACTGAAGTTTTACAAATTGAAGGTTTGTGGCCAACCCTGTGTTGAGCAAATCTATTGGCAATAATTTTCCAACAACATTTGCTTACTTCCTGGCCTGTATGTATGTCACATTTTAGTGGCTCTTGCAATATTTAAACTTTTTCAATATTATCAACTTTTTATGGTGATCAGTGAGCATGAATGTTCCCACTACAACTTTCTGGAGGAGGGCATGGCAACCCACTCCAATATTCTTGCCAGGAAAATCCCCATGGACAGAGAAGCCTGGTGGATTTCAGTCCATGGGGTCACAATGAGTCGGACATGACTGAGCGGCTAAGCACACTAAAGTTACTGAAGGCTCAGATGATGGTTAGAATTTTTAGGAACCAGATATTTTTAAATTGAAATATATACATTGGTGTTTTTTGACATAATGCTATTGTACATTTAATAGACTTCAGAGTATATAAATAACTTTTATATGCATTGGGAAACCAAACAATACCTGTGACTTCATTGTGATATTCACTTTATTGCAGTGGTCTGGAACCCATAATACCTCTGATACTGGGATTTTAGTTCCCCAGCTGCCCCTTGGAACTTGGATTTGAAGGATTCTAGAGACAGAAAATAAAGGCAGTAATTACTTGCTGATTCTTCCGTAGTATTGTTTATTTCCTTCCCGACTTTTACCTATTAAATAAATCAATACCTCTATAGTTAGCTCAAACTGTTCTTTGCCCATTAGAGAGAATGGGGAAATACAGAAAAAGGAAGGATAACCTTTTCCCAGAATATGTGAGTTCCATCCCTAACACTGAATAGAAGGCTGATTATTAAGGCATAGGCACAGGTTTCTGGAGCGGGCCTGTGAGTGTCTTTCTCTTTTATCCTTTCCACATTTTATATATATCTCTGCTTCCAAGACCACAATTTCCTGATTTTTATCCTATATCTATGGGTGCTCACTTTGATATTCTTTACTGATTGTCTCTTATCTCTCCCATTCTTACATGTTGGAATCTCAGGGAATGATCCCTGGGATCTTTTCTATCTATTCTCAAACCTACAATAATCTCATCCCACTTCACAGCTTTGAATACTGTCTATATACACACTAACAACTCACAAATGTGTATTTACAGCCATTTTCCTAATTTATACAGCCAACTGTCTTACATTGTATAGGAAGCAGTGAACAAGACCATCTCTAAGAAAAAGAAATGCAAAAAAGCAAAATGGCTGTCTGAGGAGGCCTTACAAATAGCTGTGAAAAGAAGAGAACAGAAAGGCAAAGGAGAAAAGGAAAGATATTCCCATTTGAATGCAGAGTTCCAAAGAATAGCCAGGAGAGATAAGAAAGCCTTCCTCAGCGATCAATGCAAAGAAATAGAGGAAAACAATAGAATGGGAAAGACTAGAGATCTCCTCAAGAAAATTAGAGATACCAAGGGAACATTTCATGCAAAGATGGGCACAATAAAGGACAGAAATAGTATGGACCTAACAGAAGCAGAAGATATTCAGAAGAGGTGGCAAGAAAACACAGAAGAACTATATTAAAAAGATTTTCACGACCCAGATAATCATGATGGTGTGATCACTCACCTAGAGCCAGACATCCTGGAATGTGAAGTCAAGTGGGCCTTAGGAAGCATCACTACGAACAAAGCTAGTGGAGGTGATGGATTTCCATTTGAGTTATTTTAAATCCTAAAAGATGATGCTGTGAAAGTGCTGCACTCAATATGCCAGCAAATTTGGAAAACTCAGCAGTGGTCACAGGACTGGAAAAGGCCAGTTCTCATTCCAACCCCAAAGAAAGGCAATGCCAAAGAATGTTCAAACTGCCACACAATTGCACTCATCTCATATGCTAGCAAAGTAATGCTCAAAATTCTCCAAGCCAGGCTTAAATAGTATGTGGACCATGAACTTCCAGATGTTCAAGCTGGATTTAAAAATGGCAGAGGAACCAGAGATCAAATTGCCAACATCTGCAGGATCATTGAAAAGGTGAGAGACTTCAAAAAAACATCTACTTCTGCTTTATTGACTATTCCAAAGCCTTTGACTGTGTAGATAACAACAAATTCTTCAAGAGATGGGTATACAGACCACCTGACCTGCCTCTTGAGAAATCTGTATACAGGTCAAGAAGCAACAATTAGAACTGGACATGGAACAACAGACTGGTTCCAAATATGAAAAGGAGTACATCAAGGCTGTGTATTGTCACCCTGCTTATTTAACTTATATGCAGAGTACATCATGAGAAATGCTGGACTAAATGAAGCACAAGCTAGAATCAAGACCACAGGATTTATCAATAACCGCAGATGACACCACCATTAAGGCAGAAAGCGGAGAAGACCTAAAGAGCCTCTTGATGAAAGTGAAAGAGGAGAGTGAAAAAGTTGACTTAAAACTCGACATTCAGAAAACTAAGATCATGGCATCCAGTCCCATCACTTCATGACAAATAAATGGGAAAACAATGGAAACAGTGACAGACTTTATTTTGGGGGGCTCCAAAATCACTGCAGTTGGTGACTGCAGCCATGAAATTAAAAGATGCTTGCTCCTCGGAAGAAAAATTATGACCAACCTAGACAGCATATTAAAAAAACAGAGACATTACTTTGCTGACAAAGGTCTCTCTAGTCAAAGCTATGGTTTTTCCAGTGGTCATGAATGGATGTGAGAGTTGGACTATAAAGAAAACTGAGTGCTGAAGAATTGGTGCTTTTGAATTGTGGTGTTGGAGAAGACTCAAGCGTCCCTTAGACAGCAACCAGTCCATCCTAAAGGAAATCAGTCTTGAATATTTATTGGAAGCACTGACGCTGAAGCTGTAACTCCAATTTTGGCCACCTGATATGAAGAAATGACTCATTTGAAAAGACCCTGATGCTGGGAAAGACTGAATGAGGGAGGAGAAGGGATGATAGAGGATGAGATGGTTGGATGGCATCTCTGACTCAATGGACATCAGTTTGAGTAAACACCAGGAGTTGGTAATGGACAGGGAAGCCTGGTATGCTGGTGTTCATGGGGTCACAAACAGTGAGACTCAATTGAGCGACTGAACTGAACTGTCCTATTGATGTACCTATTTGACAATACCACTGGCATCTCAAAATGAATATGCCTAAAACTAAATTCCTGAAATTCTCTCTGAAACTTACCGACCCAACTCACCTTTTTTCATGGCAACTCCATCCCTCCATACTCTAAGTTGTTTATGATGATACAATTTGAGCCTCTGGATATACCTGGGAATGAAATTACCACTCACACTTCCTGGTTACAGCAACCAATAATTACTTTCATTTGCCAGGAAAACAACAGTCTTGACTATCATATGCTAGCTATATATCTCATCATCATTTTGATCCCAGACTAGAAAACCCTCTGGAAACCCTTCTCCAACATCTCAAGACTGAGTTAGGCACCCTTCTCATGTGATGAATTAGGCACCTATCATGTGATGCCACATGATATACTTGTCTATTAACAGTACGTTGTAATGTAGAATTGTCTCATTACCAATTCAATTGCAAAATATGAAGATAGAGATTACATCTGTGTTCCTCATCATGTGCTCTCTCTTGCAAAGTCTACATCACAAACCTAATAAATATTTCCAACGTCTTGATTAGTTACAAACCATATTCCCAATTCAATTCTTTAACCATATATCAATTTAAAAGTCTTTAAGGCCACAAAAATAAAGTATCCAACCTAAATTTCTTCATTTAAAAATATTATCATCTTGCACAACATGAAGTCTCTAGCAACATAATTTCAGGGTTGAAATAATCAGAGTTTTAACCCCATCATCAAAGATCTCAGTGTCAGGTGTGTCCTCAAAATGGTACCCTCATGGTCACAAAGTAACTGCAGTCACTCCGGACATCAGGTCCAAACATGACAATATTTAGAGGAAGAAAGACACTGTTAGTATTTGTGAATCTCTCTTTAAGACTGAGGGAGTGAGGGGACCTTTGCCAGAATTGCCTTCTAGACTATCTCTAATGTATCAATGGCCAGAGTTAGCCATCCCTAAACAAATCCTTGGTAAGGGAGATGTCTTAAGTGTTAACTACCATGTCACAACCTGGTAAGTTTGAATTGGCCCAGTCTGTCAAAATGGGTCCTACTTTCCAAAACTGTAACTGGAAGTTAAGTCACTAAGCACTTCCGTGTCAGAAGTGTCAGAACCAGCATGGATGTTTTTAAATAAACAGTTCAACGTATCAGGATGGCAGCTCTCCTATCCCATTGTTCCATTGTCTGGCATATGAATAAACGATGTCTGTGAATGACTTCAATTTCCAGAAAGCACAACTACTAGTGTTTTCCAATTCCAATTCCCCTGCTATTTGCTCATTTATCTCCCAGTATTTGCTGTCTCAGAATAGAAATAGAGTTGGGGGACAGGGGAACAATATTTTGTCTGCCTGAGAGCTTTCTACCTGTGAGGTAAAAGATGATGGGAAAGGGACTCTGAACTATAATGTAGTTATAATGTATTTCAATTATAATGTATTCCAATAAATTTAAAACAGAAGACAAACTAGGACTTAGTCAATATATATATGTTAGAGCTAGGTGAGAGAAATCTTTAGCTTTTTCTTCTATGATGGAATAAATATCACAAACCCAATTAAACACTGAAGAGGTTGAAGGACACATACTCTTTCAACATTACTCCATAATCTCAAAGGATACAGCTAATCAAATTGATGGGACTGGGAATCCTGTTAACAATAACAGCTTTCTTCCTTTTATCTTAATGCTCTCTCTCTCTCTACTTTCTCAAGTGCACTTAGAATATTTTCACAAGAACTACCAAACAGGTGGCTAACAGTTATTGAGCATACACTACAAATAGAACATTGGGTCACATACCTTACTTTGGTTAATTCATAGAACCACCTGATACAAGGATGCATACTTTGATTTCACTTATGTAAATTGACACCCCGATGAGTAGAGTAGCTTGTACAATATTACGAAGTAAATGAATGAGTCAAGATAAGAACCTAGATCTGTCTGATGACATAGCCCACTAGGTAAGAGATTAAATTTCATATAATTAAAAAACTCTTTTATCTCATAGATAATTCTAAAAGGTTGTGTCTCCTACACACAAAATTCTGACAACACCTTGAGCATAAGATCCACGTGTTTTACGCAGATATCTGAATTCTTCCAGTAACTGTTATCAATTGGGCATGATAGTTTATGTTGCAGTAATGAACACTGACAACAAAAAAAGGTGTAATGCTTTCACTGGAAATAAAAAAGCACACTCTTTCTGGCGCACATGTCATTGGCTGGGGAAGTCTCATGCCCATGCCTAAACTTAAGGGAAAGGAAAACCGGTCTTTTGTATGGCCAGAAGCAGCAAAGACCCAGAGGTTTGGTGAGTGTTAGTGATGTCTATGAAATCATCACTTGATATCTGATCTCTTTGCTTCTTTGAAGGTGAATTTATAAAGGAGAAGAGCTATCTCTGCCTAGTGACATGGTATAATGAAGAATTTATTTGGTCATCTTTGCATAGTTACTTCTCTCTTTCTACATCATATACAACAGTTACAGATACAACATATAAATAAGGTCTGAAATGAGTCTTCCTGCTTATATACTCCAAAAGAAATCTGCTGTCAAAAGCCAAAAGTAGGAATCCTTAGAGAAAAATAGATATGCTTACCTAGAAGAAAATAATTTTAATGATAATGAAAGTGTTTCCTAAATAACAGAGGTAGACACCTTTATCTTTATCTCTGAATTATTCTTCAGAAAACTTTGTAAACTTTATCATTTTCAAAATTACAAAAGAAATGTGTAGCTGCTATGTCATGCTGAATAATACAGAAACATTAAAATGTTATTAGCTTAGATTCTTTCCCCAGCTATGCTGCCCCTGGGTTAAATGTTAAATTTTTAGTATATTCTTTGAGGCTTGACTCTATGCTCATACCAATACAGAGAGCTTTTTCTTTTAAGAGAAATTGGTTCATACAATACCTGTTTTCCTATACAAATATTACAAATCAAGAACATCTATTCACATTAGGATGTATTACTTTAACTCATTTATATTAATAGCTGCAAAACATTCTCTATTAAAATTGTACCTTCACTTATACAACCATTCACTTATTTTTAGATATTCAGAGTAATTCCAGGTCTTTGAAATGATAAGCAAGGGTAAAATAAACCCATGTTTTATATATTATCACTTTATTTTTATAGACTACATTCCTGAAAATGCATAAGCTAAGTCGAAAGATATGTGCACATGTTAAAATGTGACCTATTATTTTCCAAATGTTTACTGTGAGCTGGTACATCATTTATTGTTTAGCCCTGACTCTATCCAGAGGCACAGAGAAAAGATAGCTGGGTTTCACCTGCATCCATATAAAATGCATGGCACCTAAAGAGTTTCTGGTAACTTTTGGTCTTTTTAACCAGATGTAAATAAAAGTTATCTCAAGAAATGATGTAAGAAGGAAAAACTAGAAAAATATAAAGAGCAATTAAATTAATAGGGGTTTAATTACATTAACCATAATATATATTAGTTCTCTACCACTTCTTCTACCCTTGACCAAAAAAATAAAGTGCAAAGACCCTTACCTAACAAGAGACATTTTCCGAGAAGGGAAATGCATTATTTCTTCAAAGTCTGATATACATCCAAACAAATGACACAGCGGTGCTCTGTTTTTAGTTCACTTGTCAGTATGAGTCCTGTTAACCTCTAAAGTGATGCAGTAAAGGATTCTCACCATTTCAGTAGGTTGGTCTGGATGATCTGCTTTCTACTCGGCTGTTCCTCATGTGACCTAAAAATATGTAAGAATACTTCAAAATAAATTCCATATTTGAAAATTGCTAAAGCAATGTATCTTTTTAAACAAACATATAAATATTAATATCACTTCAGAAATTAAGTAAGGGAGAAAATCACTCAGAATTGCACACCAAAGTGGACAGCA
The DNA here is from genome assembly GCF_910594005.1 of Cervus elaphus. Taxonomy (NCBI): domain Eukaryota; kingdom Metazoa; phylum Chordata; class Mammalia; order Artiodactyla; family Cervidae; genus Cervus; species Cervus elaphus. The sequence continues at coordinate 91,135,296 of NC_057823.1, read as the reverse complement.
TGTTAAAAGGATAAATCTTATTAATAACATTTAACAGTCTACACATAAAAGCAGCAATAGAAGAAAGAAGTGGGGTTTTCCCCATTTACTTTTATAGGCCATCATGATCAATGGCCAGTTGCAACAGTTTATGAGAGCACTACAATAATGAGAGGTTATGGGTAAATTTCCCCCGTGTGTGGCCAGTAAGTTCTGTTTTTTTATGTGATCACAAGCTTTGCCCCAACCCCAAATGTATCTTATAATGTGACCTGAGCTCTGAAGATGTTTGAGGACTATAAACAGATAGAATGATTACAAGTCTACCACCCAAAGCGAAGAAATGATGTAATGATGATATAAAAATCAAGCCTTACTGAAAAAAATAAAGCAGCAATATTGCTTCAGTCTGATAAATAACAGAACATTAAACACGACAAAATTCCTGGCTTAAATGGTTTGAAGCTAAAAAGGAAACTTCTAAACTTTGGGATTTTCTAATATACCATGGTAAGTTAAAGTCTCAATTCAGTTCAGTTGCTCAGTCATGTCTCAGTCTTTGTGACCCCATGGACTGCAGCACATCAGGCTTCCCTGTCCGTCACCTACTCCCAGAGCTTGGTAAAACTTATGTCCATCAAGTCAATGATGCCATCCAACCATCTTGTCCTCTGTTGTCCCCTTCTCCTCCTGCCTTCAATCTTTCCCAGCATCAGGGTCTTTTCCAATGAGTCAGTTCTTCCCATTAGGTGGCCAAAGTATCAGAGTTTCAGCATCAGTCTTTCCAGTGAATAGTCAGGACTGATTTCCTTTAGGATTGGCTGGTTTGATCTCCTCACATTTCAAGGGACTCTCGAGAATCTTCTCTTCTCCAACAAAGTTGGAAAACAGTTCAAAAACATCAATTCTTCAGCATTCAGCTTTCTTTATAGCCCAACTCTCACATCCATACATGACTATTGGAAAAAACATAGCTTTAATTTGATGGACCTTTGTTGGCAAAGTAATGTCTCTGCTTTTTAATACGCTGTCTAGGTTGGTCATAGCTTTTCATCCAGGGAGCAAACATCTTTTAATTTCATGGCTGCAGTCACCATCTGCAGTGATTAAAGTCCAGCCAAGCATATTTCCTCAAGCACTGTGTTATGAAACTACATATTGTGTATTTCATTCCCAATCTTAGGTAGAGTTTCACAGAACAGGTTTTAACATGAGGCACAAGAGACTTATCAAGAGACATTTCCCAGCAGAAACTTATAAGGGAGCCAAGAAAGCAAGACATAGAAAGGGGAAACAGTAAGCAAGGGTGGGATTTCAGGTAAGCTCCCACAGAGGTAGCATCAAACTGATCCTGACAGGGAATTCAGGAGGGGATGTTTATCTCCAACTTGTCCTCTCTGCAGGTAAGGAAGCTAGGATCTCATGTACCAGTCAGTCACTGATTTGTAGGCTCCCAAGAGTAAGTGGCACCAGTAACTTGAGGACGGGCCACTGGTGAGAATTTCAAGTGCATGCTATGCGATGTAAAAGCTCACAGAAGGTGGGCAAAGAGTGTAAATTGTTAGGGGGATCTGCAGGGTTCTGAGTGGAGCACTGCAATTTCAAATTTCATCAGCACCATCCAGAAAAGGTCAAACCAAACACAACCTGTTCCAATCGATCAAAGTGTGTGGGCCGCCCAGTTGTGTCTGACTCTTTGTGACCCTATGGCCTAGAGCCCACCAGGCTCCTCTGTCCATGGAATCCTCGAGGCAAGAATACTGGAGTGGGTAGCCATTCCCTTCTCCAGGGGATCTTCCTGAACCAAGGATCAAACCTGGGTCCCCTGCACTGCACACAGATTCTTTACCCCTGAGACACTAGGGAAGACCACATGTTACTGTTCCAAACACTTCCCAAATCTCAGCACCTTAAAATGAAAAAAGTTTATTTCTGCTCATGATAAATGTCAATTGTAGGCCAGCAGTCGGCCCTGATCATTGATTTGACTCAAGGACCTAGGTTCTGACAGGTCAGCCAACATCTTAAATGACTTCAGCCACTATCCCGGGCAGTAAGATAACTGCAGAAGAGCCTGTACTGATAAGGAAATAGTTTGATCCAGTAGTGACGTACATTATTCTTGCTCAGAATTCAGTAGACAGAACTAGTCCTATGGACCCTTCCTCACAATGACAACAGGCCTGAAAGCTATATACTGTCATATGTCTAAAAGGTGAAAACTGAAAACAGTTGGCAAATTAATAACCACCACAGTGCCCAATGAAGTCAATATCTAAACCATCAATTTTAAACAAGGTAAGGCTATAATTAAGTAAAATTATAAAATTTGAAATCAGCAAGTCAGGAAAGACACAGATGGCTCAAAATGACCAAATAATTTCTTTATTATAATGAGTTAAATTCTGTTAGCCTAAAGCAATAGAACTGGAAAGTAACAGATTAGAAATCGTATTTAAATGTATTATGGAACTTTAGATAATAAAATTAAAATTTTAAATATCTGGACAAAACTCTATATTAACAGGAATAAGAAGAGAACAGAGGATCTAGAAGAAATGGTATACATTTCTGAAGGATAAAACCAAAACTTTCAAAAATCCTTCAGGAGGTAGATAAAGGAAAAGAAAAATAGCAGAAAAAACTTGGACTTCTGCATGGGTGAAAGTTTACCCAAATATACAATGTGATAAGACTAAACATATACATATACCTGCATAAATATGAGACTAAAATTATTTCCAAAATGGCACTGATTTTTGTTTCTTCAATTCTACACAACTTTTATGTCCAAATAAATAAAACAGTGAAGTAAAGAAAGAATTTCTAGTCAAAAGTAGTTTTCAGAACATCTATTATTAATGCCTTGTAATGCTCAAGAAAGTGTTGCCAACAAACAGGCCTTGGAAATAAAATGTTATTTCAAACCAAACTGTGGCCAGTTTGGAAATCTATACCTTAACATTACAATATATAGTATAAGAGAATCTAAGAATAAATATTGGAGACTGGATTTCCAAGGCAGTATTGAAGAAAATGCCATCATTTGAATAGATTAAAATCTATTATTTTATTGAAGGATAATATGTGGAGGAGGACAAATTTAAGTATATTTAGAAACCAAGGGTTTGTTCATCATTCAACTTATTGTCACTTAATTGACAAAACTTAGACTCTACTAAATCACGTAATATGATCTGAACTTACTACTGCATAATACCAGTCAAATATAAATATAGAGAAAAATAAATATTTAGAGAGGATCATCAAGATTATGCAGTCCACTCATTTTAGAATCTAGATCAATGGTTAGCAATTTTCTTGAAAGAAGACTAACATAAATAGGGAAAAGCAAAATAAAACACCTCTGCAAATTATTTTTTTTAAATATCCATTCAAAATAAAATATACTTAAATCAAGCCTCATGGAGAAAAATGCATTCTTATAACTGAGATTATTTACTAAAAAAGTAACATCAGTCAGAATACTAGCATAGATATTTTGCCACTAAAATATTTATCATGGCAATACTGAGATAATCCACTCATTTCTCACCTCTCACGTTATATACTGTTCAGAGTTCAGTAGTTGAATCAGCAAATATTTACCAAGCACTTTTTATTGGTCAGTGTGTTAATGTATCTTAATTTATCTTGTCCTAGAAACATCCCATTGAGATCAGTATCATTCTCTCCTTTCAAAAACAAAGTTATGTGCCTCCATTAAAATAGTGAATTAATTTTTAAGCTTGGGTCAGGAATAACCTCAATATAAAGCAATAAGTACCTAGCTCCTTTCATGTGCCAGGAATTCCACTCGCAGGTCCTGGGGTGGTGGAGATGAGTGAGAAATGGTCTCTCTCTCTTCCTCCCCCAACCCCAACCTGGGCCTTTATTACTCCTGGTTCTAGGACTTCTTTGCTAAAGCTGGTATGGTAACTAGGAACCTTTCACTCAGAAGCAACAAGCGCCATCCGTTTCCAAGAAGGATCAGGGGCAGGTGAACTGAACGGATGTTTTATTATAAAATGGTTTAAGTTGAAGTTTTAGAGCCATTTATAGACCTGACATTGCACCTCACTTCTGACATTCTAAAATCTCTCTTTGCGCCAGCTGGCTCATCAAAGGGTGGCATGACCGGCTCATACAATATAGCTACTCCTCTGCCATCAAAATGATTTTTTATTGTATTATACCATGGCAAGGTGACGTGCTGTGCTTAATCGCTCAGTTGTGTCTGACTCTTTGCAACCCATGGACTGCAACCTGCCAGGCTCCTCTGCCCATGGGGATTCTCCAGGCAAGAATACTGGAGTGAGTTGCCATCCCTCTTCTAGGGGATCCTCCCAACCCAGGGATCGAACCCAGGTCTCCTGAATTGCAGGCAGATTCTTTATCAACTGAGCCACCAGGGAAGCCAAAGAATACTGGAATGGGTAGCTTATCCATTCTCCAGGGGATCTTCCCAACCCAGGAACTGAACCAGGGTCTCCTGCATTGCAGGCGGATTCTTTACCAGCTGAGCTACCAGGGAAGCCCAAAGTGAGTGTGTTAGTTGCTCAGTTGTATCTGACTTTTTGCAAAATGTAGTCTGCCAGGTCCCTCTGTCCATAAAATTTTCCAGGCAAGAATATTGGAATGGGTAGGGATCTTCCCAACCCAGGAATCAAAACCTGGTCCCCTACATTCCAGCTAGATTCTTTACCATCTGAGCCACTAGGGAAGGCCCTGACAAGGTCATACCTCCCAGTATTTAGGGATTTTACACAAAACAGGCCTGTGATACACCTTACTCTGTGATAAATAGGTTTTCAACTTTTCTTCCTTACAATATACAAATATATAAAATTTTGCTACCTGATCTTGGTTCCATGAATAGTAAATATGCTTCTTCAAAGCAATTCATTTCCTTTTACACTAGAGACAGAGATCACATTTCTATTTTCTGACTGGTTTCTAGAAACCTTGGAGTCAAATTTGTGATCTATCTCTTAACAAATGTATAGAACTTGAGGGCAAATATTTTATTTACCAACCTCACCCCTAGTTCAATTTTTTATGTGTATTTTCCCTTAATCTTGGCTTTTTCACACATTTAAAATTAATTTAATTCTGAATGAGTATTTATAAGCTCTGATAAATAATTATTGTTATAACTCAGAGTACTGGCAAATAAACAACTAAAAACTAAACACTCTGGAATTTATTTGCAAGGGAACATGTTCCAGAGCTCATGGAACTTATTTGTTGAAAAGGTAGGAAATAGCAGTAGAAATACAAACTTCCAAGCTTTTGGAAATTACTTTTTTGAGTAATGTTGATAAAATAATAAAGCTGCAATTCAGAGTTACAAGAAGAGTATGAATTACAGACACAGACTGGAAAACAGCACAGTGAAGTTTCCTGGGTTCGTAAGAAAAGCTGAGCTGCTGCTAGAACCAGTTTCCAGCCTCCCTTGCTCGCATGCTGAGGCACATGACTATTAGTAATACATTAAAGGCAAACACTGGAAAATTTGAACAAGAAAGCATATCTATATCTATACATGGTTTCAATGGCAGATACAGACACTGGTGGTCTCATGACCATATATTTATCATAGTGAAGTGAAAGTCACTCAGTCATGTCCTACTCTTTGTGACCCCATAGACTATATAGTCCATGGATTTCTCCAGGCCAGAATACTAGAGTGGGTAGCCATTCCCTTCTCCAGGGTATCTTCCCAACCCAGGGGTCAAACCCAGGTCTCCCGCATTGCAGGCGTATTCTCTACCAGCTAAGCCACAAGAGAAGCCCAAGATTACTGGAGTGGGTAGCCTATCCCTTCTCCAGGGGATCTTCCTGACCTAAGAAGCAAGCCGGGGTATCCTGAATTGCAAGCAGATTCTTTCCCAACTGAGCTATCAGGGAAGTCCTACTTATTCATAAGAAAAGGTTTAAGATCCTCTGAGCCTATAAATAGGCTAAGTCTTACAAAATAGACTAAGAGTCCCATAACAATAGCAACACATAAAGTTCATGGCTTTGAACTCTTAAGTTCATGAGCAATCATGTTCATCATGTACGTGTGCATGCTTAGTCACTCTGTCCTGTCCAACTCTATGTGACCCTATGGACTGTAGCCCACCAGGCTCCTCTGTTCATGAGCTTCTCCAGGTAAGAACGCTGGAGTGGGTTGCCATTTCCTTCTCCAGGGGATCTTTTTGAACCAGGGAGAACTGGTGATTCCTACATTGCAGGTAGATTCTTTACTATCTGAGCCACCAAGGAAGCCCATGTTCATTATATGTATGTATATATACACACACACATATATATACACATACACAATGCACATATATGCACACAGACATATGTGTATATGTGTGTGTGTGTTTGTGTGTGTATACATATACACATACAGTCAAGAAGACTGTCAATAATCAAGCACATTGACTTTCAATTCCTGGTGAATGGGTATGCTGCACTTAGCTACTAAATGGGTTGCAGAAACCTCTCACATGCGGGTGTCATGAAAATAAAGACATCACCAGGGCAGGAGAGTCAGATGTGCACATCTTTCCCCATTCATTCTTATTCTCAAACCTAGAGGGCTCAACTACAAATAAACTTTCTGTTAAATTTTCACCTGGAAAGGAGAGGAATTATCATGAATGCATTAGCAATAACACTGTGCAATGAACACACCGAGAAATTACCCATTTGTGATCTAACACATCAGCATGCTGTTTAACCAGAAACAAACATTTCCCCGGGGAACAGACACATCAAAAAAGGGATTTCCCATTTTACAGTTTCTCAGCTCACATTTGTGAAAATCCATTTTTGATAAATAACCATGGTTGGGAAACACCACAGCCTGTAATTCAGGTGCTGGGGTTCTCAGAGAGAAGTTAGTAGCACTGATTTTATAACCCTGTCACAGGACAAGCAGGGGCTGGACTCCGGTTCAGGGCAGTGAGGAAGTGCCTGTGGCTTGAGGGCCCATTGCCTGATCTGGAATTCTTCTCCTGAAGTTTATTCAGAAGTTACATAGCTCCCAAACTTCAATTTATTTCCAGGTAAAATGTAGATAGTACGAATGCTGAGGAACAGGATTATTGGAAGGATTAAATGAGATGATGTGTGTAATGAACACAGCAACTGAATAAGCATTGGATATCATCTAAATAAAAATGCTTTGCATGCTGTTTCCAAGTGAGATATTTTAAGCTAAATAATGTGCTTATTTCTTATCCATGCCAGTTTTACTTAAACTACCTGATATAAAGAATACCTTCACACAGTTTATGAAAGAGTTTTCTCTATAGATCCTTTTAGTTAGCTTAGATTTAAAATAATAGAATTAAGATCATGAATTCATCAAATATTTTTACGCAAGCAGAATTATGTTCACAGTTCAATTTCGAAATTAAAGAGAACACAAAAAAGATTGATGGAGAATAAACGTCTGACATCTTTTATAACTATTCTTTATTGAAAATTGTATCATTCAATCCATAAAGGGGCTTTAGAAAACCACTTTCTCAAGTTAAACCTGTTCAAATGGGAGGTTTTACTTACATTAATAAATCGAATGAACAGTTTTAATTAAAAACTCATGCTATTTTCAAAATAATGCTGAAGAGTAGATTTCTGATCAATTGTAACTGCCAGCTGGGAGATTTTCATAAGCTGTTTTTAATATTTCACTTTCATGAACACATCACTTAAATATGTGGCCTACCAATCTCAAATACAAAAGCTATTCAATCACAGTATTAAAATAATGCAATAACTTAAGTACTTTTCTGTAATTTTTGTTTAGACTTTAAATAGAAGGCATGGAATTCAATAATTGAATTAACAAAGCTTTTCATCAAATTACTTTAAGTAAATTTCCAGAGCAAGCACATCAATGAGGAATTATGACATACCTGGGCCTTAAGTTAATGCTGTGCCAAGAAGATAATTCGACAAGTGCCATCGATGATGGCAAATGAGAAAAAGTAATGTATATGTGTGTGTGTTCTATAAGACTATTACTTATATTCAGCTTTATGAGATTAAGTTACATTGATATTTATAATTGAATGTGTTAGAGTGAGAATAAAAGAGAAGGGGGAAGCATCACTTATTTGAGATATTTTACATGTGTCTAAAAATGACATTTTGGTTTTGCAAAAGATTTTGACATTCATCATTTTAACTGATTCTCAAAATAACCCCATGATGTAAGGAAGCCGTTACTTACCCTGCTTAATAAGTAAGAAAACTGAGAAACGCAGAGCTTTTAGGGTTTGCTAAAGATACAACACTAATTACAGAGCCCAAGTCTAGAGGTCCCCTGATGGTGCTCTTTTTTCACTTCTTATCCACATTTAGGTGGAGGTCAAAGGACTGAATCTAACTCATAGTCATTAGCTCAATGTGAGAAGAATTAGAACCTAGAAAAGAAGGAATAAGAACTCATTTTTCACTTTCTAAGTCCTCAAGAAATCATAGCATACAGTTATTCTTTTGCTTTTTTTCCTCACAAGAAAAAAAATTAAAAAACTAGAGCACTAATTGCAAAGTGATTAAAAAAAGCAGTCTTTATAGGCTGACAAAATCAGGTGAGCCACCAACAACCCAAATGAGTAGTAACCTTGCTCCTCTCTAGCTCACAAGTGGATTACATCCTCTCATTTTCATTTTAGCTTCATTATTATTTATGCTCTCACTTTTTTGAAGAAAGTTATTTTCAAATTCCCTGCCAGATTCAGAAAAGGGTTGGAAGATTTTCATAATGAGCTACACTAGAAATTTTAGAATTTAGCAGCCACATGAAGCCAAGATCAAATGGAGATCAGGCTATAAAACACGGTCACAGCTAGTGAAGAAATCATTCAGAGATGGGAACATCTTCAAAGACATGGTGTATGTCCATCAGAGGGCCTGAGTTTATAATTATCAAGAGCAAAAATAGAATATGATGTTCTTTTTGTGTATTAAGGTCAAGAATAAATAAAATATCCCTGAAACCAACCCTCAGGGAAGGCTAGATATAATAAATGCAGAATTTTAAATAGTGTTAACAAGAGAGTTGGACCATTGGAGAGTTGGACTAAAGAAAGCTGAGCACCAAAGCATTGATGCTTTTGAACTGTGGTGTTGGAGAAGACTCTTGAGAGTCCCTTGAACTGCAAAGAGATCCAGCCAGTCAATCCTAAAGGAAATCAGTCCTGAATATTCATTGGAAGGACGGATGCTGAAACTCCAATACTTTGGCCAACTGATATGAAGAACTGACTCCTTGGAAAAGACCCTGATGCTGGGAAAGATTGAAGGCAGGAGGAGAAGGGGACGATAGAGGATGAGATGGTTGGATGGCATCACTGACTCAATGGACATGAGTTTGAGCAAGCTCCAGGAGTTGGTGATGGACAGGGACACATGGGGTCACAAAGAGTCAAACATGACTGAGCGACTGAACCGACTGAACAAGAGTTTCAATCAGAATCAACAAAATCAAACCCCAAATGCCATTTCAGTACTTATAAGGCAAAATATCTATACTGTGCACTATCATGCATGCTATCTGATTTCCTGTAATATGATTATGAAGTGTGTGATGATATTTCCATTTTTTTTTTAAACCATCCAAGCAGTTTTTATTCATTAATATTCATAAATACACACAGCAGCTTCATTAGAGATTTCCATTTTCCTCTTCAGTTTGAATGTGAGAAATTAAGATGCAATTATTTGAAGTATTTTTCCTAACTGGTAAAAGACATAAGCAAGATAAATTCAAGACTTTTGGAAATCAGTGCATTTGTACTCCACTCCCGAATATACACCTACACTAGGACAGATTTTAATATGAGATACATCATCACATGGTATTCTGCAAATACCACGAAGTTTCTTTTTGAGAAGTAGTGCCAAGCACTATGGTATCTAGAGCATCAAGTAGCCATCTTGCTGATTCTCTCTGAGGTGACAGCTATGACTTCCTCTTTTCCATTTCATTCATGTTATAACCAACCCACCTTGAATTCAATGATCTTCATTTTGATTCAAAAAGACAACTTGATAACTGTTTGCGATTCACACTCCAGGACTTTTATAATACTAACTAGCTTTTAAGTCAAGTCTTTGTATCCTTACAGTAAATATATTTGCTATTTTCATACTTTTTATGACAAAAGTACCTTTACTTGTGACTATTTCAATTAATCATTTAATCCTAGACTTGGCAATTAGTTTGTAGGCAGCTGTCGATCAGGATTCTGTTAACAGAGAAATTAAAGAGGACATTATTAATCAAATTAGCACAATTTTCCAACTAATCTTTATAGGTACTCATGATGGGGTAAGAATAATAATTCTTTTGGTGAAATCCAGTAAGTTGTCTTTTTACTGGCATAAAAGGTGGGGATGAAATAATCAAAGAATGCATTGACTGAAAAGTCTTAGGCTACAGCACAGTCAATATGCAGTCTGCTAAACTGTACTGCCTTTCAAGGGTTGCAAGTCTAACTAAGGAAAAAAAGTCCTGGGCTTCCCAGGTGGCTCAGTGGTAAAGAATCCTCCTGCCAATGCAGGAGACATGGGTTCAATCCCTGGGTCAGGAAGATCCCCTGGAGTAGGAAATGGCAACCCACTCCAGTATTCTTGCCTGGAAAATTCCATGGACAGAGGAGTCTGGTGGGGTACAGTCCATGAGGTGGCAAAGAGTTGGATAAGCCTGAGCTCCTGAGCATGCATGCAAGGAAAAGAAGTAGTCTTATTTGAAAAGCCCAGCTTCTGTGAGTCTAGAGGGCTGAATGTGTCTATAACATCAGAAGATTGTCAAATAAACTCTTTAGCCAAGGCTAAGATTTGCTTTGGTATTTAGTGTAGATCAGAAATAACTATATTCAAATTTAAATGAGACATATTCCACAGTCAAATAGTGGCTATGTGAGCTTTTCCAGGAGTATTTGTTCTTTTCTACCAATTCAAATGGTCAATAGTTTGTACCATATAGAAAGGAAAACAATGAGTCTGTTATTTCTCTATCAGGTCACCTACCAGGCATTTTTTTTTTTTTTTTTAAATGCCTGGCGTGCTGCAGTCCATGGGGTCGCAAAGAGTCTGACACAATTGAAAGACTGAACTGAACTAAACTGAATCAGGCATTTTATATATTTCCTCACTTTAATAGCTACCATTGTTCTGTAAGGTAGGTGTTATTATCCACATTTTCTGCAGAGAAAACAGGGGCTTAGAAGTTTGAAAACTTTGCAGAAAACCACTTAAACAATTAGTTTATTGAGCTATAATTCAAACTCAAATTTGATATCTAAGTCCATCTATAAGATTAAAAAGATACATTAACATTTTACAGGCTAAAGTACTTTTTAAAAAACCAGAAAGTATCTACATTATTTTGCTAAGGTGTACTCTTTTAATAAATAGAGTACTATAAAAAAAATACCAAACAATAAGTTATATCCCTCCTATCTGAAAGAATTAATTCAACATTTCGAATGTAACTCTCAGCTAAGGCATAGTTTCCTCAGTAAAAAAATTCTGGCATACTTAATAAAGTAACAGATGCTATCTCAATGAACACAAAATATAAGAGCATTCTTCTTTCACTGGGCATTTGGCAACTTGTAAGGGAAATCAGGCAGCTGGGTCATAGCATAGTAAATTATTTAAAAGTCAAATATGCTCACCTCACACCATATGCTGAAACAAGTTCCAGATGCAGTATTAAAAAGTTTAATGTTTTGAAAATCAAGCCAAAGAAAATGAAAATAATATTGAATACTTATCAAACCAAATGACAAAGAATCAGCTTCTATGCTTTGAATTTACAAAGAATACACCAAGGAAAATAGCAAATGTCATCATAACATTTGAAATGTTACTATTAAAAAAACAAAAACTTTTGGAAATTTTTCAACCAATGTGGCAGTGGCTTAAAAACTTGATTATATTTTTATGTGTGTAAAGCACAGAATATTCAAACTTCCAAAAGAAAAGCACCAAGAATATAACAGATAAACTGGCAATAATTTAGACAATTAACATTAAAAAGAAAAACAGTATCAAATATAGTCTTGAAAATATTTAAACTTCCTAGTGGCCAGAAAGTGTAAGTTAAGACAAATACCATTTGACATGTAAAATGGAAAAAATAAATAAATAAATAAATGCCCAAAGTGCTGGTAAAAGGGCAATGAATTCACCATCCCATTCACTCCTGATGACAATATAAATTAGTGTAATTCTTCTAGAAAGCAATTTGGCAAACACCTTGTCAAAGTTGCACTCATTATTCATAGGCCAATGAAGCTAGCCTAAGGAAATCAGCCAAAACATATGCAAAGTTAAATTTAGTAAGGCCCAGCTTTATACTAAGGACAATTAGAAGCAACTTACCATCTAACAGTAGGAGAATGTTTTAGGATATTATCACAGAGCCACTGGATAAGATATCTGGCTATTTTTAGAATATTACTACTAAAGACTGTTCAAGAATAAATGCTAGTATTTAAAATAAGCATTGCCTGAAGCAAAATTACATGGCCCTGGTTATTATTATAAGTACACTTTTTAATTGTTTATTATTATAATTATTATCATAGTTAATTATCATAAGTACACTTGTAAATGCTTTCTAAGAAACTGAGTGGAATATATTAAAATTCTAATAGTTTGATTCAGAGATGCACTATTTACATTTGTCCTATTTTTCACATTTTCTCTAAGATGGGTTCTCTACATTTATGTTTTTAAAAGAAGTTACATATGAAAACCGTTAGGAAAAAATCCTAAATCCTGAGATAAGGAACAGTATGATCAAAACTGACAGGGACTGACAATAACAGTCAACAGTAAATGTTTTGTTAAGTATTGCCTTTCTCCAGTGGGATTCACATACACTTGTTGATGCCAGTAGGACATGTATGGGGTGAGTGAAGGAATTATCTAAGTTAGAGAATATAGTTAGGTCTAACCTTTAAAACTCAGAAAACATCACTATCAGGGCAAGTCACACTAAACGGAACACTGAGATGCAGGCAGTAAAAACCAGGTCATATCAAAGACTTATGCTAAATTTATGTCACCTAGTGTTTGGTAGGGTAGTGCCCGCAACTTTGCAAAATGGGTGCTTTTCAATAAATAAATTGGAAAGTCAATTGAGCTGGGGGTGAGGTAGGGAGAGGATATATATAAGTAAGCAGGCAGACAGAATGGCAAATAGAAAAATATGTATCTCTAAAGTATCTGAGCATTTTGTACATAGCCCCACCTCTCCACATGTTTTTAATGTCTCTCGGCACTAAATGACCAGAAAAAACTCTCATGCAATAACAAACCTGCACAGAGTCTGGGTCTCGATAGTTTCTCAGATTATAAAAGTCAAACTGCACTGAACCTGTTGATATGACTTGACAAACCTCATAAAGAAGAGTATGAAAATGATGGATACTGGTTTTCTAAAATATTCGTTTCCCTCTACATACAAACCAAGTGTTTCTTAGGACTCATGTGATATCCTGGAAACCTGGGAGTCATCTGAGTCATTAGCCAGCGATCTGTTGTCTCCACCCACTCTCTTCCTGCTCTGCCACTTCAGGAGAATATCAATAACCACTACTAGTTGTTGAGCCACGTGCCTCCCAGCTGGCAGGCACTTTGCATCTGTTATCTCGTTTATTTCCAACCACAACCTTGTGAGGTCCCACGGATGGCCCTCGGAGGACTATCCATCGCTCCTGAAACCCACTAGCTGCAACCCTTCCCTCTGTCTGCTCAGAAGACTCATTGAGCCAGCTCTCAGAAATGCTGTGCGGAAACAAACTTTCACAATTTACGATCTGCACAGTGATCTCACACATCCTCCCACAGGTGATCCAAGAAAAGGTGCCAAACCAAACACAGGGAGTAGATTATCGTAGCAGAGAGAAAACAAGGCAAAATGTCACGAGTCCATTTGGTGCTGTTCTTGGTCCCTGACCCTGGTGTTCAAAAGTTGGGCAATCTCAGGCTTGCAACTCTCCAAGTCTGGGAACCTCATATTCACTATTCACATCAGAATGACCACAATTTTAACCATTTTTTTTCTATTATTGTAACAGAAACCTATATCAGACATGCTTAGGCAAAAGGTAAGATTACCAGAGTTATACAAGCTTGTTGGAAATGTAGCTGAATTTCTCCAGAATGTTTGACCAGAAACTACCACATATTTAGGAACATGAACAACTCCTTTTGGAGGTAGACACTCCAAAACCCATGAGGAGGGCTAAATTAAACCCTAATTTTTCCATTTAATTGTCTCATCGCTTAAGTTGATTTGCTAATAGTCTGTGACCCAAGGTAGGCATTCAATAAATGGAAGCTGTTTTATCATGATTTTTTATCATTGGGAATAATTCAGTAACAACCAGTGATACATTTCCTTCACAGAACTGTGATAATATATTTGAAAATCCATTAGGTATGCCAAAGTAGGGGCTTCCCAGGTGGCTCAGTGGGTAAAGAGTCCACCTGCAATGCAGGAAATGCAGGCAGATGTGAGTTCAATCCGCAGGTCAGGAAAATCCCCTGGAGGAGGGCATGGCAACCCACTCCAGTATTCTTGCCTGGAGAATTCCATGGACAGAGGAGCCTGGTGGGCTATGGTCTATAGAGTTGCAAAGAGTTGTACAAAACTGAAGTGACTGTGCATGTGTGCAGAAGTAGGAGGCTTCCCTTGTGGCTCAGACGGTAAAGAGTCTGCCTGCGATGCGAGAGACCTGGGTTCAATCCCTGGGCCAGGAAGATCCCCTGGAGAAGGGAATGGTAACCCCAATATACTTGTCTGGGATGTCCCATGGACAGAAGGAGCCTGGCAGGCTACAGTCCATGGAGTCGCAAAAGTCAGACATGACTGAGCGATTAATGCCTCTACCATGCTGAAGCAGTCTAGAGGAATTACTAAGAGTTCAGGCTCAGAAGATAGTTTGCTTGACTTCCAGTTCCAAACCTGCTACCTATTAGCTGTGTGACTTTAAGAACATAGTTACAGATTATGATAAGAAAATATTCATTTAATGGTGAAGATTAAATGAGATTACATGTATGAAACATTTAAACTGAGTCCTGGTGGTTACTAAATGTTCAGTAAGTACTAGTCATAGGATTATTGTTTTAAAAATTTTATGAGTTTAGGAATAAAAAAAATTCCAGGTAAACTAAAGGGATAGGAAAACGGAGAGAAATCAAAAAACAGTGTTTCAGCTACAACAAAGTGGCAGTTAATAAAGGGAAAACTCAACCTAATTTTGCCCTAGTCTGTTCTTGTATTTCATTGTCCCTTTTCTTCTTTTCGGTGTCATCAAGAAAAAAGAAATGAGTAAAGCAACATCATTCAAATGGTTTACCATACTTTCTAGAGCAGCATCACCCAGGAACCTGTTGGAAATATACATTCTCAGGCATCTCCGAGACTCACTGGATCAGATCTGTGGTGTCCACAGGGCGCAGGGCAGAGACAGTGTGCTGTGTTTCAACAACCCTCCAAGAGACTCTGAGGCATGGTTAAGTTGGAGAACACTGACTGCAAATTAGAAGCACTCGTGGAAATTAAAATATAGCTCCATATTGATGTCAGGGCCCTATCCTGAAACAACTGAATCAAACCACTGAGGATGAGACAGAACAGAAACATAGATACTTTTTAAAAGTATCAAAAACCTCCCCCTCCTTAGCCAAAAAAGAGAATCACTGCAATTTAATCCATTCCACACAATCCTGATGTAAGTGGCTCCAAGGCCATCACCAAAGATGCCTCTGAAAAGCATGAAGATGGAAGTGGAATTGGTTTTTAAGCATCTCGAGTCCTCACACTACATCCCTCGGAGTAGGAAATGACAACCCACTCCAGTATCCTTGCTTGAAAAATCCCAAGGACAGAGGAGCCTGGTGGACTTTGGTTCATGGACTTTCAAAGAGTCAGACACAACTGCTCACACACACACAATCCTATTATAGATATTATACTTTAATACTCTCAGATCTTCTCATCCCAGGGTAACACTTCCTCATGTGCATCTGATCCTGTAAGGAAACCAGTTCTTAGATCTTTCATTCCCACTGATAGAAATCTCAATCAACCTAGAAGAACATTTTAAGTGAAATTTTATACATCGGCCAAATGAAATTTCAGACACTGGCCAAATGAAGTGCATAAGCGGACACAGAGTCAGGGACACTTTCCACTGTATCACTTTAATTATGCAACCTACTTTCTCAGCTACAGCGAATTATAGAGCATTGATCATTTACTATATTCAGTGGCATACCTTAATGAATACTAACTCATTTCAAGACTTTTTGGCAAACCCCAGGATGAACTGAACTAACTTCTATCGTTCTAAGGAAAACCACTTGGCAGAGCAGAGGGGCCAATTGGTACATTTAAGAGCAGTGAAAACACAATCTGCAAAGATATTTAGAGGCAGTAAAAGTGGAAGCACATTCTAATGCGGCCTAGAATGATAAAGTTTCTATTATGGCGTGTAACAAAAATGAAGCCATTTTAAAATAATCATGTCAAAGGACCCAGTCTCCTGCTTTCAAAACAAACTGTGCTGGCTTCCAGTCAACATTTGCAGGGCTTAGCAGCAGGAGGTGATTACCCTTTGACAATGTTCAGTTACACAGACATTATCTCCAATTAAAAGGCTTTAACTACAAGGATTTCTCTTTTATTGAAAAGGGTGTTATTTTTTAAATAAATAACTACAGAAGTTTTTTCAGTCATCTTGTCTCATTGACTTGGATGATGACATTTACTCCCATAAACTTCCGCATACAAACAAACACATGCACAAACTCATCTGACTCAATAGACTACTTGCACTGTCCTTGAATCCTTCTTAAAGCATGATAGACATATATTTTAAATAGTCTAATCTTTACATGGACAGTTCACAAAGACATCTTTCTCATTCCAGCAAAAAAGCAAAAAAAAAAAAACAAAAAACTTCCCAATGTTGATGTGGCCAAGACATTCTGCATGCTTAAAATTCCCCAAATAAAGTACAAATGAAACATTTATCAATTGTAATGTATTATGTTTTCTGTCTCATTTCAAAAGGTATTACAAAATTCTGGATGATGGCCAGAAGCCCAGAAGAGAATTTTTAACACCCTCTCAATAGACACATTTATAGCTTTTAACTACACAGAGCGCTGGTCTTATCAGTGCATAGCAGGGAAATGATTAAAATATTGCAGGCAAATTTAAACTTGGTTGTCCTTAGGTGGAAATGAAGCATCATTCTGGGCTGAAACCTCCAATTATATAAGATAGGAAGTCACAGAAAGACATCAGATTCGTACACTGTCAGTCTACACGGCAGATGGTAGTGTCTGGCAATGTCTTTTATATAACAGAAAATATTATTATAAAAATATCCACAGAAGACATTTTTAGTTCCTTGACATAATATGTGGAAAAATTAGAGATTTCTATAGAAATTAGAGGTTTAATACCCAACACTATGAAACAGTAATTTTCTTTGAAATCTATGCATTAACTATTCTGTCATTTCTTGGAGAACTTTTTATAGTTAAAAATCATCTGGTATTTTCATCTCTCCCTCTCTTTCATTTTTTCTCTCTCCCTCCCTCTCTACCATCTATTTAAATTCAACCTAAATCTATATGTTTTTATACAACAGTCAAATCACACTATGGTGTGTTGTGGTGTGCACAAATCACATTTTAGCTTTCCCCAATGTTATTACAAAAGAATTGCCTTTATCTCAAAGGGGATATTTCCTTATAGATGAGGTTTCTTGCAGGTAGAAGTCTCCTGAGACCTACACTTTTGAGTGGCATGTTCTTAAGCATATTGCTTTATATGTCAGTACAATTAGCATATTCTTCCGGATTGTAAAAAGTAACAATGGCTGACAGCTCAATATGTAAGGAAATGGTCTGTAAAACTATCTAAGAACTAGGAAACCCAGTCCTTGTGTGGAACAAACAGGAATAGCAGTTTTTGAAACTATTCATTTGAAAATGAATGGAGGAAGCTTAGACTCCCAGATGGATCAACCCTTCCTGTCTTATACTGGGACATCATGTTCAGTGTTGATACATTTCTGAGGAGCAAAGGGAACCCAGGGGGTAGTGAAAGGAGAGGAAATAGGAATGGAAATATCCTGGCCTGATTTTGGCAAAACACGGAAGATGTACCCATAGAGCAATGGTACAAAGATTTTCAAAGAATCTTACTATCTGCAGAAAGGCCCCTGTGTTCTTAGATGTGTTCTACTGTAGCGGTGCATGTTCTTGAACCACCAAAGCAGAGTCTGGTCTTCCCACCAGCATGCGCCTGGAAATGTGGTCAGTGAGCACCACTGCATAACTAGACACAGATTCAGAATGTGCAAAACCCACTGCTCGGTAGAAAACTACAAGGCAAAAGAGCCACAGCCCATACCACAATTTTGGAGAATTTTATGAGGCCATCCTCGTAACTGGAAGAGTAGTTCAAAGAACTGGAAGGGGTACTAGGGTGGCCTGGGAGACAGTAAGCTGTCTTCATTCCCTGGTGCAGACTTGTTATTTTGGTGTACTTATTTAATTTCAAAAGTAAATGCAGGGAGTAAAAATGCTCAAGATCATTTCTATAGCTAGCTCTTTGTTCTAAATCTTATATTTTGTAGGTAAAAATCATTGAAATTCAAAGATTTCCAAGTAAAGCAGGAAAGGAAAGGAAAAGGAAAGTGAAGTCACTCAGTCATGTCCGACTTTGCAACCCCATGGACTGCAGCCCACCAGGCTCCTCTGTCCATGGGATCCTCCAGGCAAGAGTATGGGAATGGGTTGCCATTTCCTGCTCCAGGGGATCTTCCCAACCCAGGGATCGAACCCGGGTCTCCCACCTTGCAGGTAGACGCTTTAATATCTGAGCCACCACGGAAGTAAAGCAGGAGAATGAAAAAATATTAAAGTCAATCCTTGAAATTTTGAAAACAGTGGACAAAGACATAAGCAATATCATAACTGAATATATATATGTGTGTGTGTGTATGTATACACATATATTTATATACACTCTCATCCTCTTTCGGCCTGTGGCCAGAGCCTAGGGAAGGACACAGAAGCTTGATCTCAAGGGCTTCCATTACTGTCACCATCACAGACATGCTATTCATTGCAATATTTCACACCCCTCACTCTCCACACATCCTTGCATAAAGCTGAGAAATCCCTGTGAATCAGAGAAGTCACTGAAAAAGACCCAGATAGTCTCATCATTATTAACTTAGAGTACTCTAACGCGTAACTTGGCAAATCAGTATAACACCACCACACATTGAGTAATTCATACACATTCTTCTGTGTGTGCTCAGTCGCTCAGTCATGCCCAGCTCTTTGCAACCCCACAGTTTGTAGCCCATCAGGCTCATCTGTCCAAGGGATTCCCCAGGCAAGCACACTGCCGTGGGTAGCCATTTCCTGCTCCAGAGGATCTTCCTGACCCAGGAATCAAACCCATGTCTCCTGCAAACATGCTTCTACTTCAAACCAAAATACAACCCCCAATTCCAGCTGTAACTTGATTCTAGTTAGCACTCTTGCCTCAAAAACTTTTTACTCTGGCAGAAGCCCTCTCACAGTAAGGACATTGGGACTAATTCACTTATATTTTTGTGCCACAATCCCTTGCCTTTGGAGACCAAGAAACATATTTCCATGAAATTCAGATATTTATATATTTATATAAAAATATAAATATATATATTTTATATATATATTTTATTCAGATATTTATATATTTATAAATCCCATATTTATACTGAAATCCCATTATTAGAAACACATTAGATTCTACTGGAGGTTTTCTTTTATAGTACAAAGACTTCTGGGAAGTCTATCTTTTTTAAGCCCATACACTTTAGAGAGGTCACACACTTCTAGAATGACAGAAGAGAGTCAAGGACTCTGTGGCCAAGGCACAGATCATGGCATGACAAACACAAACATCTTGAATATATTGCCCATAATGAATTCAAATAAGCGGCTCCCTGTGGCAGGCAACTTCTGAGATAACAGATATTTGGGGGCATTTTTCTCTTCCCTGAAATAACTAGAGGATATCCTCAAAGACTGCCCTGGAAAATGCCAGTTAATCTTTGGGATAGGTGTAACTTTGGATTGATCATTCATTGACATCAAAACATTATTTATTTCCTATTTCAACTAATATTTATAACATTTATTATACTAAATATTCTTATAAGTAATCAGCATTGTGCTAGATGCCAGGTATAACATTGTACTCACCACAGGAGAGGCAAAGTATAGATTAAAGTGGGTCTGTAAGAAAAAGAAAAAATAAATACATATAAAACACTGGATCTGTAGAAATAAGAATTCATTTCAAATGTTGGTCTTTCAGATGTAATGAACTCATATTACACTGGATTATTTCTGAAACTCATAGACCTCTTGTTAACTAGATAACCAGCTCAACATTCTTTTCCTTTGGGTAATGACATTTCTAAAATATGAGGGACAGTTTGGCTTCTTAAGTTTGATATTTATACAAAGTATACCCACCTAAAGTGAAATTAAATGGGCTATCATAGTATATGACTCTTCTTCCTGACATACTCAAGAAGCACAGAAGGATCAGGTTTTTCCAAATGCTTTGGTTTAGTACAGATGTCCAGACAAGCTGCGGGACTGTGATCTCACAATGGACTCACCTATTGCAGTCAATCAGTTATCTCCTAAGAATCTAAGGGCTAAGAATCTAAGGGCTCCTAAGAGTCTCCTAAGGGCTCAAAGCCCTTTGTCACTGGGGAACAAAGAGACACGAAACTCATTCCCAGTTTGAAATGTAGACGACAAGCAGACACGCACACACACAGTTAACAAAAAATCATATAAGTTCTTGTTAGTTGACAAATATCAAGAGAGTATAGGCTATGAAAACTAACTCTGGGTGGAGCATACATTCTATTTCCTGTACTATGAACCTCTCCGTTGGAGTCCGCAGGAATTCCCACTCATTTTCATATCAAACTCATAACACTTGTCTTACATGTTAAAAGCCAGAAATTGTGGTTGGTTCATTAAGGTAAAAGCTATTTATGCATCTCTGTATAATCAGAGTGTAGCATAATATATTGAATCACAAAGCATTAGAAAATAAATTTTTTTTTAAAAAGTGCTTCATTTAAGAACATATAGAACGTAAAAGACTCTTGGTAATGCTGAGTAATACATTTTTTTGAGTTATTTAGTTGTAAGACTATGAGAGTTAACTAAAACAAATCTTATTCAAGAATGTATACGAAAATGGAAAGTATAATTCACACCCTAATTTGCTCAGGAAATTTTGTACAAAAAAAAATGTAAATACTACTCTCTAGTTATCCATTGAAAGTAATATTAATATAATTTCATCCACAGAACTATTAAAGGGATAATGAAATGGAAATTTTATTCCACTAATAAATCATCTTGTAACTCAGTCTTATATAATGTAAATTAATGACTTAGAGTCAGAAGAAATGTCAGATATTTGATGGTTGAATAAATGCTGAGCACATATATTCTTTCAAAATACAAACATAAGCCTGTGACTGTATATTTAATTTCATTTTTATGCAGTTATCCATTTTATAGTATCAAATTTTAAAAAAATTAAACTGTTCATCACACTTTTTAGCAATGCAACCAACAAAACTAATGACAAATATATAGATAATATACAGATAGTGTTTATATATATAATATATATTGTGTGATAATGTGTGTATTTATATGTACATATGTGTATTTAAAGACACAGAGAGAGAGAGGTATGACTATAAATTCACTGTAATTGCGAATGGAAAAAGAAATGGGAAATTCCAAAATGCAACATTCCCTTCTACATTCAAACAGCCAAATTCTACCATTTTTTTCTTTACAAAATTTCTAAAATCCATCTGTTCCATGATGAAATATACATTTTATCCTACTTTCAAACATACTAAATATTTCATTTCTTACATCACAGCCTCTTTGAATGCAGGGAAATGTTAAACATGTGTCTGGTCAGGCCAAAATTATGGAACGGGTAGAACAGGCCTTTCTCTTTCTGTCTCCTTATCTCAGCCTGCCTAACTGTCACTTCCACCTCATCCCGATTGTCGATGCTTTAGGCTTCCGTATGGCTTCACAGAAAGTCCATGTGCATTCCCCTTCTAGGCTAACACCCCCTAGTTGTTTGTATTTATTTCTCTTTCTAGATAGTCTTCTTATTGAACCCACTAATCGGATCTCAATCTATATAGAATGCAGTTTAAATCATCACACAAACTACAGTGAAATGTTAATAACTGCAAGAATGAAATCAACTCCTAGAGATATTTATATTTTAAATGCTGACCATTTCTCAATAAACAAAGTATTAATTTAACACTGCCTTGGCACTGGCTATGTAGCATTGGCTCATAACAGATTGTTCTTGCTCTTAAGGCATTTAACACTGCTTGGGTTGGTGGAGATATTGCTAATATGAAATACTTTGAGCTAAGTTGTCACCCTCTGATTCCAATACCAGTGGGATTTTCAGTTAGAAACACTCAGGGTGGGATGAAGTAGGTAGAAAAATCTTCAGGAAGGATCTGACTCTTTAACAGAACCTTGATGAATACTCCGATCTGAAAAGGCAGAGCCTTTGATTGAGGTTATTTTCAAAGCTGGAAAGAGCATTGGGACTTCCCTGGTGGTTCAGTGGTTAAGACTTCACATTCCAAAGCAAGGGTTACATGTTTGATCCCTGGTCAGGAAGCTAAGAGCCCCTATGCTTCACAGACAAAAAAACCAAATCATAAAGCAGAAGCAATATTGTAACAAATTCAATAAAGACTTTAAAAATGGTACACATCAAAAAAAATTTTTTTAAGCTGAAAAGAGCATAAAGAAAAGGACTGATATAGGAAATAAAATAGCTTGTGCAAGGGTACAAGAGACACTTTGGAGGTTGGACTAATTGAATGAGACATCTGCTAGCCAGCCAGATCAGCAGATTCACCCCATGGGATAAAGCAGACGAGGGCTATATCTGTGAGGAAAGTGTACCATAGTGCAGTGAAAAATAAATTCAGGTAAGTAGGGTGGAATGTTCATCTTCTATTGCTGTTTCCTTTCTGGAGGCCATAGGAATAATCCTTTTCCTTACATTTTTCAGCTTCTAGATGCTGCCCTAGCTCTTTAGCCCACTGAAGATGCCTATGATGTAATCCTTGGAACCTGGAACTAGGTTACCTACATGGCAAATGGGACTGTGTGAAGTAAGTTTGGAACCTTGATATAAAAATATTATTCCAGATTAGCCAGCCAGGTCCAATCTTATCACAAGGGTCCTTAAAATCAGTGAAATTTCCCTCGGTTCGGTTCAGTTCAGTTGCTTAGTCGTGTCCAACTCTTTGCGACCCCACGGACTGCAGCATGCCAGGCCTCCCTGTCCATCACTAACTCCCAGAGTTTACTCAAATTCATGTCCGTCGAGTTGGTGATGCCATCCAACCATCTCATCCTCTGTCATCCCCTTCTCCTTCTGCCTTCAATCTTTCCCAGCATCAGGGTCTTTTCAAATGAGTCAGTTCTTTGCATCAGGTGGCCAAAGTATTGGAGTTTCAGCTTCAGCATCAGTCCTTCCAATGAATATTTAGGACTGATTTCCTTTAGGAAATTTTCCTAGTTATGTTCAAAAGGAGATATGACCATAGGAAAATGGTCAGATAAATGAAATATATTTGGCTGTGAAGTTAGAGGAAGGGAGACAAGATCCAAGGAATGTGAGCAGTTTTTCTGCCCTGGAGAGGCAAGTAAATGGACTGCCCCCTGAAAGTGAAAGTGAAGTCGCTCAGTCGCCTCCAACTTTTGGACTCCATGGACTGTAGCCTACCAGGCTCCTTCTCTGCCCATGGGATTTTTCCAGGCAAGGGTACTGGAGTGGGATGTCATTCCCATCTCTAGGGGGGACTGCTTCCTAGAGCATTCCAAAAGAACAGGAGCCCAGTCCCTTAACTGGACTGTAGCCTAGAGATTTCTGATCTACAAAAATGGAATATAACAAATCTGTGTTGTTTTTAACCAAAGAAAAGGATAAGCATACCTAAGTGCTGAAGTGGAGCTTCCCTGGTAGTTCAGTGGTAAAGAATCCACCTGTGATTCAGGAGACATGGGTTCAATCCCTGGGTCGGGAAGGTCCTGGGGAGTAGGAAATGGCAACTTGCTTCAGTATCCTTGCCTGGGAAACCCCATACATGGAAGAGCCTGGTGAGCTACAGTCTGTGGGGTTTCAACGAGTCTCAAAGACTTAGCGACCAAACAACAACAAGCAAAGTGCTGAGATGAGTAAATATTACCTACAAATTCCCGCTCTCCTGTTCAACATTTGCCACCCCCAGTGTTACGAGCTGAGTAAGAGCCCGATAAATAATTGTATATTTATTTTCATTGATTCTGAACTATGATTATTCTGAAGTCTTTCATACATTTGTAGTGAAAATATCATAAAGGTATACATAATATTATCATAAAAGATAGAACCAACCTCGCAAAAATAAAATTTCTAGAACAAGAAAATCTTTCAGCAAGTCAGTCTTCAAATAAAACATATTTGATACTGATTTGCTTTTTTTTATTATAAGGAAAACAAGATACAAAGAGAGGAAGCTACTTAAAATGTTAAAGTTGGTGAGTGGCAAATCCGAGATCTGAACCAGCAAAGTGGATTTGTTTTCTTAGATTTGGATAGCGTACCTCCACCCTAGGAAAATCATCCCCTGACTGTCTAATACATTTTACTCCCAAGTCATGCAGAAAAGAAAGGATGGGAAAGTGAAGAGGAGCCAACACAGAAAGTTTTGCAAGTCTGGAGGATTTATATCAATGTAAACTCAGAAGAGAAGCCACAGAGGTCAAGTCATCTTTGCCCTTTGTTACAAATGAATGTATAAAAGTCATTCCTTCTCACAACTCTACTTCCATGCTATCTTCAGAAAGCTTACTGCGCCAGCCACAGAGCTGCCCTCAGACCTTTCAAGGAGGACTTGCCACAGGAGTGCTGTCAACCAAGAACCTCTAGCCACAGCACTTTTGGAGTCCACCCTGGTCTTTACCATAAGAGCACACTTTCCATGGGCAGCTCCACCCAGTGACGGCAGAAGGGACAAGTTCTAGGACCTAGCCGTTTTTGCCCATCACAGGCCCTTCTTCTAGGCACTTCTCCTCTGGAGCTTATCACTGGGCCAGCGGACACCTTGTCTGGAAAACACTGTTTTCTTTTCTTCTTCTTCTAAAATTTACTTTATTGAAGTATAGTTGATTTACAATGTTGCATTAATTTATGCTATACAGCAAAGTGATTCAGTTATATGTATACATACAGTCTTTGTAAAATTCTTTTCCATTATGGTTTGTCGCAGGATATCAAATACAGTTGCCTAAGCTATACAGTACGGAGAAGGCAATGGCACCCCACTCCAGTACTCTTGCCTGGAAAATCCCATGGATGGAGCCTGGTAGGCTGCAGTCCAGGGGGTCGCTAAGAATTGGACACGACTGAGCGACTTCACTTTCACTTTTCACTTTCATACATTGGAGAAGGAAATGGCAACCCATTCCAGTGTTCTTACCTGGAGAATCCCAGGGACAGAGGAGCCTGGTGGGCTGCCGTCTATGGGGTCACACAGAGTCAGACACGACTGAAGTGACTTAGCAGCAGCAAGCTATACAGTAGGACCTTGTTGTATATCCATCTTATATGTTCAGTTCAGTTCAGTTCAGTTCAGTCGCTCAGTCATGTCCGACTCTGTGCGACCCCATGAATCATAGCACACCAGGCCTCCCTGTCCATCACCAACTCCCGGAGTTTACCCAAACTCATGTCCATCTAATCAGTGATGCCATCCAACCATCTCATCTTCTGTCATCCCCTTCTCCTCCTGCCCCCAATCCCTTCCAGCATCAGGGTCTTTTCCAATGAGTAAACTCTTTGCATGAGGTGGCCAAAGTATTGGAGCTTCAGCTTCAGCATCAGTCCTTCCAATGAACACCCAGGACCGATCTCCTTTAGGATGGACTGGTTGGATCTCCTTGCAGTCCAAGGGACTCTCAAGAGTCTTCTCCAACACCACACTTCAAAAGCATCAATTCTTCGGCGCTCAGCTTTCTTTATAGTCCAACTCTCACATCCATACATGACCACTGGAAAAACCATAGCCTTGACCAGATGGACCTTTGTTGGCAAAGTGATATCTCTGCTTTTTAATATGCTGTCTAGGTTGGTCATAACTTTCCTTCCAAGGAGTAAGCGTCTTTTAATTTCATGGCTGCAATCACCATCTGCAGTGATTTTGGAGCCAGAAAAATAAAGTCTGACACTGTTTCCACTGTTTCCCCATCTATTTCCCATGAAGTGATAGGACCAGATGCCATGATCTTAGTTTTCTGAATGTTGAGCTTTAAGCCAACTTTTTCACTCTCCTCTTTCACTTTCATCAAGAGGCTTTTTAGTTCCTCTTCACTTTCTGCCATAATGGTGGTGTCATCTGCATAGCTGAGGTTATTGATATTTCTCCCGGCAATCTATATCTGCGAACACCTCCTGGTGGATTAGTCAGTAAGAATCCTCCTGCAATGTGGGAGACTGGGGCTCGATTCCTGAGTTGGGAAGATCCCCTGGAAGAGGGCATGACAATCCACTCCAGTATTCTTGCCTGGAGAATCCCCATGGACAGAGGAGCCTGGCGGGCTACACTCCATGGGGTCACAAAGAGTCGGACATGACTGAGCGACTAAGCATACAGCACAGCTAACACCAACCTTTCAACCCACACCTCCCCAGGTCCTTGGCAACCGCAAGTCTGTTCTCTACGTCTGTGAGTCTGTTTCTCTTTCATAGATAAGTTCATCTGTGTCATATTTTAGACTCCACGTTTAAGTCATGTCATATGGTATCTGTCTCTCTTTGAGTTACTTCACTTAGTATGATAATCTCTGGTCCATCCATGTTGCTGCAGATGGAATTATTTCACTCTTTCTTGTGGCTGAATAATATTCCACCACGTATACATATGAACCCTGCCTTCTTTATCCATTCACCTGCGAATGGACATTTAGGTTGTTTCATGCCTTGGCTATTGTGAAGAGGGGGCAGCCATCTGAGATTCTTCCCATCGAATTCTCCATCCCGTCTCCTTCATTTCACAGATGTCAGGCCTGCGTCATAGTCTGAAGTCTTTCCCTTCTCCTCCTTCCTCTTCTCTTAGCTTCAGTGCATCCTCCCTCCAATACATCTTCTGCACTTGTGACTCAGTCTTGGTCCCAGCTTCCACTGCCCCTGAATAGATACTCCAATGATTACAGGAAGTTTGGGAGAACATTTCCCTAACACCCGCGGGTGGCTCAGCCAGTAAGAATCCTCCTGCAATGCAGGAGACCTGGGTTCGATCCCTCAGTTGGGAAGATATCAAAATAAACTAAAACATGCTTTAAAATAACATGGCTACTATGCCTCCTATGCAAATCAATTGCTGGTGACCAGGATTTTCTGCTCAGCAGGTGGCCACCTGCATGCATAGTCAATGTTGTTCCACCAGAGCATCACAGGAGAGCCACATTGGTGGTAACAAGAGTGAAAACTATCTATAAATACTCCCAGTCTCTTTGCCAGAAAAGCTGGTGTGTTCTGTTGTTTCTTCCATACCTGCGAAGAACAACCTGTGCCTTTATTTCCATCTGTTGCTTGTGAGAAAATCAAACCTGTGTTTCCTCAACTGAGCACATTCCCAGCCTTTGCTTATATTAATATGTCCTGTCCCCTCCCTCATTTTATTAACACAGAAATGAATTATGAGCCACCAGAGGAGCTATCATATTTAGTACTATATCTGAAATCACTTCCAGATTATGATTTCTTCTCCAAAATAATCCTATTGCTATTTACAATAATCATGCATATAAGCCTGTGGTTGAATTTTACCTGAACCACTTCCTAGTTCTATTATAAACTTTTGTTTTTCCTTTGCTTTCAACATGGCATATGTGCTTTTTTTTATACTCTAGTGAAGCAACTTGACAGTTGGTAGCTGTCTGGCTGTTTATTCAACATATGTACCACTTAATGCACAGGTCTCCGTGAGACAGTCCCCAAAGTCGATCCAACTGGGATAAAAGTCAACAAATAGAGCTTTGCAGGGAGTGCATTGACTTGGGGAGAGTTAAGTATTTGAAAGGTGTTTAGCAGTTAAGATTTAAGTCTAATGTCATAAGCATTTACAGGGTCAGCATCTCCCCCAGCACAGCACATCCTCTGGATTTCACAGAGCAGCTCCATATGTTAGGAAATCACCTTTTTAATTAGATCTCTGTAGCCTCATTCTATGTTACCACTGTCACAAGTCTTGGATCAAATCCTATTCTCAGGAAACCTTTCAGTAAACAGTTAGCTGTAGGTTCTTGCAAGAAGATATTGAGACAGATTCTCCCAGATTGCAAGTGATTTTAAATTAGCTTCTCTGGAAAGTGGTGGGTGTGGTGTTATTTCAACATCCTCATCTGTTACCTGAGTCTTTTCCCTAAGGAAAGCAAAATGTGCTCAGCAGTGTGCATTTCTGAAAGTGGAATTGGTTAGGGAGCTCTGTGGCCTATTCTGGCCTGTCTGGACTAGCAGATGGGATGAAACAGAAATTCCCACCTCATTTTGACCATTAGGACTGCTCGAGTGTGAATCCATCTGAGAAGCAGAGATTCCTGAAAATTTAGACATGATCAAGGGAGAAGGAAGTCAATGGAAAGTTATACATGAGGAGCAGAAAAGAAAGTGAAAGTTGTTCAGTCATGTCCAAATTTTTGCAACCCCCTAGACTATGCAGTCCATGGAATTCCCCAGGCCAGAATACTGGAGTGGGGAGCTGTTTCCCTTCTCCAGGGGATCTTCCCAACCCAGGGATCAAACCCAGATCTTCCACATTGCAGGCGAATTCTTTACCAGCTGGGCCACCAGGGAAGCCCTATTTTGTACAAAGTCTGTTAAATAGATTTTCAGATGCTATCCTCCCAAAAGACCCTAAAGGGAAAGAGTGTTAATATTTTCACTTTTTTTAGATGAAAAAATAATCAAAGCTGAGTGCAAAATGACTTCCCCAAGGTGACAAACATAAACAGCAGCACTGGTCAGATTCAAGCCCCAGTTGTGTATGAAACCAAAGTCCTGCTCTTAAGCAATGTGGTATGCTGTCTACCAGTATTACAGTTAATAATCAAGAAGCTTTAGAACTTTGGTAGAAATTGCAGGGCCACCAAAATGAGGTTCTTTTGGACCCAGAGTTAGCCTAGGTTCCAGAGATAAATTAACATCTAAAGTCATCAATTCTTTAATTCAGTCTATCAGTGTGATATTGTGATTTATAATAATAAATCTGTATCTGGTCTTATCTTTGGTTCCTGGATCACACTCCCAAAACCCTTGAAATTGCCTAAGGGTAAAGGGTAAAGCCTCCCGGGTGGCTCAGAGGGTAAAGCGTCTGCCTGCAATGCAGGAGACCCAGGTTTAATCCCTGGGTTGGGAAGATCCCCTGGAGGAGGAAATGGCAACCCACTCCAGTACTCTCGCCTGGAAAATCCCATGGACGGAGGAGCCTGGTACAGGCTACAGTCCATGGGGTCACAAAGAGTTGGACACGACTGAGCGACTTCACTTTTACTTTCTTTCTTTCAAAGAGCAAAAGAGGGTATCTTTTATTATGTTAAATAATGCCTTTTGGAAACCAATGAAGAATGGGGGCTGGTTGCCAGCGGAGCCAATCCTGTGATTAGAAAGTTGGAACTTTTGGCCCCACCCCCACATCTAGGGAAGGGAGAGGAGCTGAAGGTGGAATTTAATCTCCAATGGCCAATAATTTAATCAATTATGCCTGCGTAATGAAGCCCCCATAAAACCCCAAAGGACAGGTGGGAGAACCTGTGGAGGCGCTGGGAGAGGGAGGCGCCTGGAGAGAACCCAGAAGCTCTGCACCCTCTCCCCTGGCTTGCCCTACGCATCTCTTCCATCTGACCATTTCTGGGCTACGCCCTTCATAATAAACTAGTGATCTAAGAAGTAAAATGTTCCTCTGAGTTCTGTGAGCCTCTCTAGCAAATTAGTCAAACCCAAGATGGAAGTCGTGGGAACCTCTCATGTATAGCCGGTCAGTCAGAAATATCCGTAACAACATAAGCTGACATCTTGAGCTGGAGGGTTTTACTGGAACCTCCAACTTGTAGCCAGTGGGTCAGAAACACAGGTAACACCTATGTTGTGGGGGTGGGGGTAGGAGGTGGTCTCCTAGGACTGAGCCCTTTTCACCTGTGGAAAGTGAAAGTGTTAGTCACTTAGTCATGTCCCACTCTTTGCGACCCCATGGACTGTAGCCTGCCAGTCTCCTCTGCCCATGGAATTCTCCAGGCAAGAATACTGGAGTGAATAGCTATTCCCTATTCCCTCCTCCAGAGGATCTTCCCAACCCAGGGATCAAACTTGTGTGTCTTGCATTGTGGGCCGATTCTTTACCATCTGAGCCACCAGGTAGATAGTGTCAGAATTGATCTGACTTGTAGGACCCCTAGTCGGTATCCAGAGAGTTGCTTGCTGGCTGTGTGAGGGAACCATCTTCTCCACCCATGCCCCATGCCCTGACTACCAACACCAAATTGTAATTTGGTGGGTAGAACAAAAAAGAATCGGACAAAAAAAAAATGTTTCTTTTTCATATTCATAGTCCTCACACATTCTGGATCATACTGCTGCCACTAAGCTCAGCTCATCATCTTCTATGAACATGGAGGTATCCTCTCTTGGCAGCTGCCACATGCCAGGCAGACAGACCAAGCATGCCTGGAGTTTTTAGCCCTTCCCTATACTTTCAAATTTGAATAAAATCCCTCATCTCTGGACATGGGGTCTGGCACACCACGGCCTGCACCCAAAGTGGTTGGCATGCAAAGGAGCTATATGATACAATATGCAAATGGTGACGATGGAATAGAGAGATAGAACTGTTGATCTGGACTTCCTGCCATATAGGAAAGAAGAAAAAGAAAAGCAAACAAAAACTGTTTAAACTCTTCTTAGATTTCCTAAGACTTCTAGCCAAATGCATTATTAACTGATACAGATTCTTAATTCTGTATATTGAGTGACAACTCTTGAAATTCATGATTTCACATGTGGAACTTATCTAACAAAGACATTGACTTCAATCTTATAAAAATAGGAAAATATATTTTTTTTAAGGAAACCTCAACTAAAATAGCAGAGCAGAAGTGGAATGGGCAGTAAGTTGATACATCACATAAGCCACACATTATAAACACAACAAGCATGGCATAAATAGTATCTCCCCTACTTTGCAAATAAGAACTGACAGCTAAGAAAGCTAAATATTTTCTCTTTAGTATTACAGTTAAATAGTTGAGCCAGTATTCAAATACAGGTGTTGCAAGGTTTTAATGTACATTTTTGTTGCTATAAATCTTTCTTTCCCAAATGTATATTTGGGACAGTGATGAAATTTTTAATAAAAGTTTTATATTAATCATGATAATGAGACAAAATAGGTTTTAGAATCATTGGCTCTAGTTCTGCATTCTTTCCCAGAGTCTCTAATTTTCCAATTTATGTTATAAATATAAAAACAAAGTCTACATTTATTTCAACAGGGATCCCCTTCCCCCCCACCAAAGAATATGACATCTTATAAAACACTGGTATCCCAATGAACAAAGTTTGGGAAAGTTGTATCAGCACAACTACATGTATTTAATGTTTATATGATATTAATATATCCAAGTCCATCACTTACTACAATGATTTATACCTATAACACATACACATATATACCTCTATCTATCTATCTAGATATATATTACATACGTCCAACAATCTTTAGGCTTGATTCTTAGAAGGGGTCAAATGTCTTTTTTGTATAATGCCCTATATACCTCAATTTCTCAATATATATTAAACTCTAGGGAAGCCCATATTAAACTCTAGTTCCTTATTGTCCATATTGGAATTTTCCAAGAAGAAAATAAATGTGGGAAGGATTTACTACCTTGTTCAATTTGATGTAGTAGGTCTACAGTTGAAATGAGACTGCAATTTCTACTTTAAGTGTATTCTTCCAGTCACTGGACAATCCTTCAGTAGTTTATTCAAGCTAATTTGTGAGGTCTGAAAAGTGAGGAGGGAGAAAAGAAAGTATCATATTTAATTTCAAAGGACAATGCTTCCTAATTTCCTCTTTTGGGTAAGAGAGGAAACCACGAAAACATTATAGTGTGAACTATCACTTGGAAGAAATCATCTACATTTAAGGCTAATTAAAATATCAGCATTTCAATTAGCATGGATGTTTATTTTCAGCTTTGCAAGTTTACTACAACAGTCATATGGTCATAATGGTGATGGAGCTCTTATTTTAATTATGAGTTTTGCTTCAGCAAAAAGAAAATTGTAGACTTATCGTGCTCTAATAGATAATAAGAAGAGTTCAGACTCTAGATAGTACAATGACATTCCCCCAAACAGATCTTTTCCTTTCAAGCACCAGATCAATAAATGACCCTTTTGATCAGAGGAAAAACTAAAACCTCCTCTATATTTTGCTTGTTACTTTCATTTCTCCCTCAAGAAAAGATGAAGCCACTTAAGTGGCAGACCACAAAAGCACTATGGCACTTTCATCTTAGCAAAGAGTTCAAAAAGTAAATAAAACTTTTTGGAACTTGTATTCAAGAACAAAGCTAGCACCCAGTAGCTCAATATGCCTTTGGGGTTAGGGGTTTATTCAAAGCATCAAGAATCAGTATTTCCATCTCGACATATAAGTGATCTAAATAGCATTCATAGGACTTTAAAAGCCTTTTTGAAATAAAAAGCAGAGCAAACTACAAAAGTATAAATTCTAAGTTTTCCTATGTTATTCCTACTTTGTAGCGCATCTGGTCAGGATGGGGGCTGCCAGAACATCACATATCAATCACATATGAAAGAATACACTAGTGCACGTGACCAGGGCACTGAAATAGACTAATGAGAACCCAACGGTGCGCCTCTCCTTTTCAATTAGCTCTCTGTCCATCTTCACAGGAACCCACTGGGGAAGGAAACTTTGTGGGTATTTGATACTACTGGCAGATTCTGGTCTTAATCTACCAAAATACAATCTAGTAAAAGGAAGTGTAAATGCCAAAAAGTAAAAAAGGAACACAACACAGGTATCTATGGCAAGGACTGACACACCCTTTGGCAGCCAAACTGGATATTTTGGTAGGAAATGAATGATTAGGGTAAAAAAAGAAAAGAAAAAAAAAGCTCTCTGCGAGGCTGACAATTCTGTTTTTTAAGAGGCAATATGGAGTGTTTAGTGCACAATGGGTTAAGGAGATTAAATATGAATACTATTAATAAATATTACTTTTGAATATATCTTAAATGTGAAGAGAAAGTACAAAAATCTCCCTACCTCCAGCCTCTATCACACTGACAAAATAAAGAAGCATTCACTCAATGGTTTATTTACTTCATGTCCTCTACATTACTGAACAGGCAAAGCTACTGAGAATACAGACTAGTTTAAGTTCCACATATTTTGATCGCCTATTATTTATTTCCTCTTGGCCTTAAGAAGACCCAATATACCTATTTTGCTCTCACAATCACAGATAAACTCACCCACACAACCAAAATCTAGTTGTGGGGGGTGGGGGGAAGCTTAGATATTTATATGGAAAATGTGCCCTGAGGGGGGAAAAAAAAAACACTCTAATGTCAGAACTGAAAAAATGACAATTTTGTATTTGAGCATTTCTTCCTGGAAATGTTAATTGCAAAATGTGCCAGCTAAGATTTGCTCCGTTGTTACCAGCACATGTGTATCTCATTTGCTCCTTTGTCTTGCTTCACATCTACACTGCCGTCTCTGTGAATGATGTTCTTGAATTACTGCTCTTTCCAAATTCTTTTTCCTCTACTTTCCAGCTTTCCTAGTTCTCAGGTTTCAGCCTCTGTAGTTCCCCTTGCCTGGTACTCCTTCTGGAATTCTAGCTTTGTAAAATACTAGAATTTTACAAATCCTACAGTGAAGGGCTGTAGGATTTTTCCCCTCCACTTGTATACTGCCAAGGGACTCTTTTTGAAGACCTTACTTTCACCATCAAGAACTAGGGAGGCAGACCCAGTGGCCTTAAGGGATTTAATTAGAGTTCACCAAGTTAGAATCTCCAAGCTCTCAAAGACCTAATTTAAATACAAGTTCACTGATTTTTTTCCAACTCTTTCTTAGACCCTTATTAAAATTTCAGGTTATTAAAGGGAACATCCCGCATTTTGCAATACATAGAAAATAAACCTGGGTTATGCAGAATCTCAAACATCCTCCTGGTGCAAAGAGCAAAATTCTGCCAATTGCTAGGAAAATAATAAGGAATTAGCATATACATTATTAAAATGACAGTGGAATTTTGTTGATCATTATCAATTACATTTATATGGGTAGCATACTAGGAAATAAACATTGGTTATAGATTAGTAAAAGAAAATACATAATTTAATGTACAAAATGATTGCTATCATGACTGCTCTTTACTTTAGGTGGTGTTACATCCCTTTTGTTAAGCTGTCAGCCAGAATCTTTGTGAAAAACTGACGACAAATCATATCAATCTATAAAAACTTTCTGGTCAATCAAACCTCTGTTATATATGGTTATGATAGGAGTGCCATATATAATTCAATTTCTAATTGACAGCATTGCAATTTCATAAGAAAAAAAAATCCTGGTCTTTTCTTGCCCTTTCCTTTCTATATTAAGAATTGTGTCTTAAATAGACATTCTAACCAGAGACTGGCTTAAAACATGAATTGACTATGATGTCAAAACTTAAATAACTAACTACATTAAAATCCACATAGCTTTGGTATGAACAAAAACAGCAACACTAGAAGGTGCCAGGAAGCCAGATGCCACATAAGTAGGAAAAATGGACAAAAAGAAAAGCTAACAGGTTGCTTCAAGAGCATTTAATTGTTTAAGCCTCCTTGGAAAGATTGCTCAAAATAGAAGGAATTCATAGAGGAAAGAGAGATGGAAAGAAAATGAAAACTTTGCCACCTTTTGATTTGAGGTACAATTTATAAGACATTTCAACATTGTTTTGTTGCTTTTTTTAAATAGCCACCAGGAAGAACATTTCCTAGTGAAATAATTATGAAAACTCTGTAACGGTTTCCTTTTTTGAGTGTTTCTTCACTCACATCCCTGTAGTATTAATACATAATTAGCACAGTAGCTTTCTCAAAGTTAACTTTCACTATAGCTTTATTAACTGGATGGAAGACCTGTGTCTTTCAGAGAGTTACTGGTGAAACACAGAATTTAGGTCATCTGTAAACTTTGGATATTTTATTATTTATATGCTTGAGAGGGCATAAAACGTTAGCTATTTCTCCATCTAGTATTTCATTCACTTCATTCTTCCAAAAATATGGCAGTAGAGATACAAATATGAAATATTTTATGTAATTTTCACTGTAAGTCATCATATTTTAAACCTGATTATTTTGGCATTACTGCACAGAAAAATAGCAAAATTATTGTCTTATAAAAGCACACTAATTCTCACTTACAAGATCACAAAACTAGTTTATTGGTATAAATTCATGTGAATTCCCAAGATGAGATATTTTTCATAATTTAAAATTTTAAAGTTATGGTTTATAGTGATCACCCTGGAGCAGTAAAGGAAAATCTGTTTCTTTAGTAGATGCGCTAAAAATTCTTTCCATTTGCTTTCCACCAAAAGATCATGCTTAAGTACTTCCATTAAATATAAAATATTTTTCAGGTTTGCCTTGTTATTTAATGAAATTCAAAATCAGTTTGCAAAGGCAATCGCCCCATTCCCCCAACCCTCCAAAAAATCTTGTCATTTTATGACAAACAGATTTCCTGAGAGATGGAAAACATTCACTGTGAAAATTGCTATATTTATCCTTGAGACATATTTGGTAAAATTCACTAATTTGCCCAGTGCATAATTTCAGTATGTTCATGGAAAAAACAAACTGTCTCACCAATGACTTTAAAAGAGAATCCCTCTGCTCTTAGAATTCGATGGAAGCAAGTGCTATGTAAATACTAATGATTGAGTATGATCTTTCCAGGCAGCGGGAAGGAAAATGCTTATTTTGGTCACACACACACACACACGCACACATACATGTGTATGTAATCTTTTTAAGAAAGGCCTTCATAATACAGTCATAAAGACAAAACAATGGCTGACAAGTAAACATTTAAGTCAGAGACAAAGATTGAGAAAAGAAAGCACAATGACTAGTTTTCTTTTCTTGTTTCTTTTGTTTCGTGACTGCTTTTCCAAACCACATAGGTCAGATGCTAATTGCCCCTCCAGTGGTCTCTTCCAGTGGAACTTTGTTTTAATTTGATGTTGCAACATATTCTTTAATAATACACTAAAAATCAAGCACAGGCTACCTTTGGTTCCCTGTGACATATTTTTTTAATTGTAGATAGGCTGGTTTATAAGAAGCAAATGAATTTCCCAAATATGAAGTTGAACATGGGCTTTCACCTTGGAATGGTACTCCAGTCTCCCATCATAGAAGAGCTTATACACCTCAAATCATGACCAGATTGCCTTTTGCACATTATAAAGTAAATGCCACTAGACATTTTATTTAATTTAAAATAAACATAGAATCCAATTTTTTCATTTGATCTGATTACTGATATAAAGGTTAGTATTGCACATTCCTCTAAAATATTGTGTAATAGATTTCACAAAGAATTATCAACAAAATATAAACACATGAAAAGAGTCATAATTTAACTGTTTCTTCTGCTTATAATTCCAGTGTCTAATGAGGCAGGAAAAGGTAGATAATTGAATGGTATCATGGCCATAAGGGATATAGAATGTAATTTAATTCTTTGCATAACAAAATGTAGTGAGCAAACCAAGTATAGTTGCTATAAACTAAATGTGGACCTCCCTCCCCCAGTTAATATGTTGAAATCCTAACATCCAATGGGATGGTATTAGGAGGTGGGCCTTTGGGAGGTATTAATAGGTTATGAGGGTGGAGCCTTTTAGTATCCTGATAAAAATGACCCTAGAGAGTTCTCTTGCCCCTTCTGCAACAAGAGAGCCATCTGTGAACCAAAAAGCAGCTATCACCAGACAATTTGCCAGTGCCTTAATCTTGGACTTCCCAGCCTCCAGTACTGTGAGAAATAAATTTTCTGTTGTTTATAAACCATGCAGTCTATGGTATTTTGTTATAGCAGTTCAAACAGACTAAGACAATACCAAGAACTTAAATCATGTACATCTCTGAAAAATACCTACCTTTGTAAAGAAAATCCCATCTTACATCTGCCTCTTTTCACTAGGGTATTTGAACATACACAATTCTTACTATATCTTAACCAACTGAAAAAAGTAATTACAAAAAAATCAATGTACAAAGTAGGAGATGTGAAATTGGAAAATCATAAAGCTTCATAAGCATGGGCGCGGGTGTTACTATGGAGAGTAAGGACTAAAACTCTCCTATATTTTTTATTTAAGATTCTGTCAAAATGCTCAAACCAAAACACAAAGAGAGGACCCAGAGAAAGTCGACAGCTCAAGACTGAAATCACAGAAGAGCTTCAAATAGAGATCGACTAACTGGATGGTAAAGCTTTAAAACAATATTGTTTACAGTCTAGGAAACTGCTGGTTATGGCAGATGAAATATTTTGAACATAAACATGAAGGAATAAAACTCAAAATATATCTAAGATCTATGAGTTTTTCATAGAGCCCTTGCTGTCTTCAATTTAATTCTGGGTTCCTGCATCACCATTTATACAAATTAACTTGATTTTAGAGAAAAAATAAACCTAGAAGCTACAAAAATAGCCAGTCGGAGTCCTCAGGCTTCTTGCATGTATCCTTCCTCACTTTGTGTTTATGATTGACCACCAATATGTGAGACTTATGATTAAAACCCTCATTTTTAACATCTTAATTTAACATTTACTGATAGATTCATATCAAATATACCGACTATCATTATTTTCATCTGATAACATAGCAGACAAAAACCTGAACTAACCATAAAAAACTGTCAACCCAGCAGTTTTCTTACAGTTTACTTCTTCTTGTACTATTAGTATTGCCTTCAATATGAACTTTCTATACAGGATTTTTTTTTTAATTCTCTAGTAATCTTTGGAGATTTAACTCTCTGCCATAAGGGTGGTATCATCTGTGTATCTAAAGTTATTGATATTTCTCCCTGCAATCTTGATTCCAGCTTGTGCTTCATCCAGCCCAATATTTCACATGATGTACTCTGCATGTAAGTTAAATAAGCAAGGTGCCCTCCTACAGGTGAATCTTCCCAACCCAGGGATTGAACCCAGGTCTCCCGCATTACAGGCAGATTCTTAACCATCTGAGCCTCAAGGGAAGCCCAGAAAATATATGGATCATCTTAAATGAAATACTCATCAACTGCAACATGCAGTAAGACACGGAAAGCAAATGAACAATAATGAGTGTGTGGACCATAAGATGATGTGGGGCCTTCTCCCTGCCCTGATAATACTCCATATACAGTATGCAATTTGTGACTCTTATTTTGTCCAAGATCGCTTATATTAAATAGGAAATGTTTGAGTTTTTGTACAAATTACACAGTATAAGACTTATATCTTGCTGTAGTATTCCAACATATTGTATTGGGTACTCTTCTGTAGTCAATGCACGCTACCCCCCACCCCCCACACACATGCAATGGAGTCAATAATTGTATAATATTATCAAACCAATATTCATAAAACTACTCTAGATACATCAGTCCTCTCAAGTATTTACATGATGATTCCTCATGGATTTTCTGTAGAATTCCATTTCATTCTGACATTCAGAGCTTTAACATTATCTGCCTTTATTTTATCCTCCTCCCTCAGTTCCCATTACTCCTCAACTCTGAAGCCCTCCTTCTTTGTCTTGTTTCTCTACCACATACAATAGAGTCTTTTTCTAAAAGTGTCTTCTTTTCTTCTATATTCCTGCTCAAGTTCTACTTCTTGAAAGCTTCTACAGTGGCGTCTATGCCGCTTATTCCTTTTGTAAAACTGTATTGTTCATTGTACCACACAAATAATTCATTCCTCTGAAAAACTCTCATCTTCCGTCTTCTTCTGCCTCTTCCCCAATCCATTTTCCAGTCTTAGTCTTTGTCTTTCATCTTCATAACTTCATAAAACTATTAAATGCTTGCCCATAAGATAAAGTGAAAAATCTTTACTATGTTACTTTACTGAATATATGACTAAACTGTGAGTTATAAAACCCAACAAAAGAGTGATTTAATCTAGGAACTAATTCCTTACTAACACAACACTGGTGAAGGCAGTTTAGAGTTTCATTGCAGCATGACTTTCATGCTTTGCTCTTTGTTAGGTTTTAACCTTGGCTCTTATAATCCAAGATGGTTCACTACCCCAAGCGCATTCCAAAAAGCGGAATGGAGAAGAGAGAGATGGAAGAACAGCCTCTACCTTGAAGAACAGATTCTATGAGAGATGCAACTCATTTTCTGACACCACAATGCCCTAAACTTAATCAAAAGTCACACCTACCTACAAATACACTAGAAAATATAATATTTATCTCAAGTGTTTGTGCTGTGCTTAGTCATTCAGTTGTGTCTGACTCTTTGTGACCCCATGGTCTGTGAAGCCCATCAAGACCTTCTGTCCACAGGATTCTCCAGGCAAGAATACTGGAGTGGGTTGCCACGACCTCCTACTCAGCTAAAAGTTGGCTATCTTGTTTTCAAAAGAGATATGAATAGATGCAAGGATTAGAGGGTTCTCTATCATTAACTCCAGGCCCGTCTTGCTAGTATTTTCATTCTTTTTACTCCCTCTGCTATAGCAATAAGAAAAATTCTTTTGGCTCCTCAGTCTCCTTTTTTAGTCTGAATCACATTATCTAGAACTGATTTTATGGACTCTTAGCAAGTGCTGCAGAGATAGGGAAACACTTTATTCAAGAAGGAAGGAATACCTGACTCGTAGGTACAGCCTTTGCGGCTTCAAATAAAACTAAAAGAGAAGCACTCACTTAACATAATTTATGGGGAAGAAAAGCAAGGTTAATGTATACTTCAGAATCAGGGAACCTCAGTCCTCCTGTATTTGGAGATAGTAACCACTTGATGGATGCAAAAGACTCACACATCTATACACAAAAAAAAATCAAACAAAAAATTGCGAAACAAAGCTGAAAAGGGGGCTTCAGGATTTTAAGATTATTCTTAAGAGTTGAAGTTTGACCTTATAGTCCAACTAGAACCACCACAGGATTTTACTGTGAGATTATTTCTAAAAACACATTAAATTCCCCATCACACATTTGTAATTACGTCAAACCTTGAGAACGATAAAATTTGCTGTAGGGACATTTCTATTAGTGATTCTATTATAATGTGATAGAATTGGATGGTCCCACTGGATTTACATAACACTGCATTTGGTTCAAAAATTATAGAATTTCAGAGTAAAGAAGTCAATGTAAATCTTTTGTTAATAATACAATGAAAAATCCTTTTGTGAAATTCCTATGCCACATCAAAATAAAAATAAATAAATAAACTGCCAATAAGGGCAGCCTAGTATCCTTTAATGTAATTTTTCAATTGAAGCTATGTAATCTAGTTGATGAAAAGTGCAAAGTATGAAAAAATCTATAAAGTAACTTAAATAAGCCAATATGAATGCTTCTTTATGAACATTCTTTTGAAGGAACTATCCCTATCATTCAATTCCATTTCTTAATAAAGCAGAAAGAGAGTTGGGAAATCACAGGAGTTGATTCTACAAGAACCAGTTAGTGAATCTGAATAATGCTGGCATAGATATGATAATCAAATCAAGATCTATTAATGATACTGCTATGAAACGCATATAAATATAAAAATAAAAGGACAAGAACAGAGCCCTGAAGGACCACACATTTTACAATAACTTTCCGATGAGCTGCTACAGGTAGAGTATACTGTGTCTGCTGACAAAGATAATTACATTTCAAACCAATTTAATGCTGTCTCAGAATTCCAACTCACGTTTCTGGAAGATGTAACAATATGTCACTGTCTACTATGTCAAAGGTGAGGGATAAATCTACCCAACTTTGAGAGTAGGCATCCATTTTTTTCCCAGAAATACTCACATATCACTGAAGATAAACAGGGAGTTCCTGGTAACTTAATGGGCACCCCAAAATCCATAGTGGAATTTTATCAAATAATCATAAATGTGTCTTCCTGCAAAATAACAAGCAAACTTCTGTTCTTTTTTTTTTTTTTTCCTAAAGAGACAAGAACTAGAGTTCTAGTAGGTGCATATTTGATCATCTTTAAATGTTCGTTGAGTGAATACATGCATACAATTTTATACAACAGTCAATGCACTAGAGAAGCAAAAGGTGTGTAAAACAGTATGCTAATATGTTACAGTATCACCATTTATACTAAGAGTATATTTTGCATGAGTGAGTGAGTGAGTGCTCACTTGTGAGTTGCGTCCAGCTCTTTGGGACCTCACAGACTGTAGCCCACAAGGCTCCTCTGTCTATAAAATTTTCTTGGCAGGAATACTCTAAGTAGATTGCCATCTCCTTCTCCAGGGAATCTTTCCAATTCAGGAATCGAATACCCGTCTCTTCCATCTCCTGCATTGCAGGCAGATTCTTTACCACATAGCCACAAGGGAAGCCCTATATTCTACATATAACTCCTTAACTATGTTGTAAGCAGAGCCAAGTAAGCCATTAAAATAAAACAGATAAAAAGCTAGGTAATAAGACTAAATATAAGAAAACTTTCTGAAACATACAGAGATGTCTTATGCATTTCTCCAAGACTTGTGTGAATAATATTTTTAAAAATAAAACATAGGAAGATTCTATATCTGTAGTGGGTATAAGACAAAGGCAACAAGTTCAGGTGTGTAAACAAAAGTCATTTTCATTATTTCCTTTCAGTCAATAACTTAGATTTCCCCATACCACTGAAATGTGGGAACGTCAGCTCTGCTAATTCTGTCATCCTTGTCATCCATTCAGTTTTGCCATTTCTGCTGCTCAAAGCTTTTCTCAGCACCTAATAATGTGCTGTCTTCAGAGAGTTGCCACAAAAATTTGCCACTTTTATAGTTTATGTAACATTTTTTTTCTCTCCCCAAGTCTTTAGGAGTATTTTCAGCATAAGAGACATTTCCCTTATTTTCTCTCATCAAACCTTCCAGGATACCTTGCATATCTTCAATGGGATTGGGTCTTATGAAGATAAGCCAGAAAAAAAAAAAATGCATTAGTGAAGAATATGCTATCACAAAATATTCAAGAATACAGAGACTGAAACAATTTATTTATCTTTCATATAATATCCATAGACAACATATCTTCTAGTAATAGGAAAGCTCTACCATCTTCAACCTGTGGGGTCCCTGTTTT
Organism: Cervus elaphus; assembly: GCF_910594005.1. Lineage (NCBI taxonomy): Eukaryota > Metazoa > Chordata > Mammalia > Artiodactyla > Cervidae > Cervus > Cervus elaphus. The sequence continues at coordinate 91,092,708 of NC_057823.1, read as the reverse complement.
GGCATCAAAGTGGTTGCTCAAGCTTTCCTCATCTCCTCATCAGTAAAGAGGACAAAAGGATTTAGAAGGCTATGTGTGTATTTCTATTTAGGAACAAGACTTGGAGTAAGGACTGGCTCTTCATTGGGGTGTGACCACTGTAGACACACAGGCCTCACACTCATAAGGGAGTCACATGCTTGGGGTTCTGCAGTGGTGATATTAAACTCTTTAAAAAAAAAAAAACCTTCATTTTATCTTTGAATTTGTGTTTTGAAAGAGAAGTTCAATGGTGCGATGGAACTTGTGCAAAGAGGCGAGAAGCGTTGGCTCACTACCTCCCTGTGATGTCCCCCCCTCCCTGGGACAAGTCTTGGCCATGCTCTGCCCTGCATCACCCAGTGTTGCTGTCTCCCACCCTAACAGATACAGTTATTCTCAATATTTGCATACAGGTTTCCTGTGTGAATATCAGTTTTCCCTTCTCTATGGAAAATATCCAAACAGGGTATTGCTAACTCATATGGTAGGTGTATGTTTAACGTCATTAGAAACTGCCAATCTGTTTTCCGGAGCAGATGTATGATTTTGCATTCTCACCAGCAATGTACGAGAGCTGTACTTGCTCTGTGTCATCGCCACACTTGATACTATCACGATTTTTTTTTAATTTTAGCCACTTAATAGGTGTGTAGTGGTACCCCATTATGGTTTTAATTTGAATTTTCTTATTGGATAATAATGTAGAAGGTATTTTATGCATTTATTTTCTGTATTTAATCCTCTTTGGTGATGTGTTTGTTCAAGTCTTTGCCTAATTTTTAATTGGGCTGTTGGCTTTCTTATTATTGAATTAATTATTCATCAGATACATGACTTACAAATATTCTTTTCCCACTCTGTATGTTTTCATTCTCTTGACAGTTTGGCAAAGAAAAGTTTTAATTTAGATAAAGTTCAATTTTGCAGTTGTTTTTCTTTTATGGGTCATGCTTTTGGAGCCATTTCTAAAATTCTTGGCTTCACCCCAAGTGATAGGCAATGTCTTCTATTTCTTTTTGTTAAACTAAGATCATGGTCTAGTCCATCACTTCATGGTAAACAGAAGGGGAAACAGTGACAGACTTTATTTTTTGGGGCTCCAAAATCACTGCAGATGGTGATGCAGCCATGCAATTAAAAGATGCTTGTTCCTTGGAAGAAAAGCTATGACCAACCTAGACAGCATATTAAAAAGCAGAGATATCACTTTGCCAACAAAGGTCTGTCTAGTCAAAGCTATGGTTTTTCCAGTAGTCATGTATGGATGTGAGAGTTGGACTATAAAGAAAGCTGAGAGCTGAAGAATTGGTGCTTTTGAACTATAGTGTTGGAGAAGACTCTTGAGAGTCCCTTGGACTGCAAGGAGATCCAACCAGTCCATCCTAAAGGAAATCAGTCCTGAATATTCTTTGGAAGGACTGATGCTAACGCTGAAACTCCAACACTTTGGCCACCTGATGTGAAGAACTGACTCATTGGAAAAGACCCTGATGCTGGGAAAGATTGAAGGTGGGAGGAGAAGGGGGGCGACAGAGGATGAGATGGTTGGATGGCATCACCAACTCAATGGACATGAGTTTGAGTAAGCTCCGAGAGTTGGTGATGGACAGAGAAACCTAGTGTGCTGCAGTCCATGGGGCCACAAAGAGTCAGACACAACTGAGCTACTGAACTGAACTGGAAGATTCATGTCTTATATTTAAATCTATGATTTATTTTGTATTAATATTTGAGTAAAGAAATAGGTTGACATGCTTACAAAAGCATGACCAACAGTATTTATTAACAAGACCAATCTTTATCTGTTTAGTGTCTCTGCACCTTTGACAATAATCAAATGGCCATATTCATGCAGGTCTATGTGTGGTTCCATTGATTTCTATGTGTCTCTTCACCAGTATTACACCGTCTTCATTACTGTCTATAATTCCTACTGAGCAATTATTTTTTATTCAAATGAGTTTGTTTAGCAGCATTTTTGTGTGGGCAGTTGGTGTTATATAAGAGCCCTTAGAGAGAAGAAAGTTTGATTTCGTTGGGATTCAGGAAACAGCTAAAGAGGACAATACTTTTTAGTATGTAGACAGTGTGCATGCAGTCCTAAACTCCAAGAGTAAGACAAGGAGTACATCTAGAAGTGGGTAGATACTGAAGAATGCTATCGCTCATTTAAAAATGATTATCAGTCATTTTTTGTGCAGTCTTGTGGACTTTTGCTCTATTCACGTGCAGCCTGATTGCCGTCAAATACCAAAGGACACAGATGCAGTTTTTTCTGTATAACTCCCTCTTAGAACTATTTGATGAAATTTCTAACTGTCTCAGCCTCCCTGAACTACAGTTTCCAGCTTCTTAACTCAGCAAGGCCACCAGACACTGTCTGGGTTTTCTGGCCATCCGAACAGTCTGAAAACTGTCATCGGGCAGAAATCCTGGGTGATATTAAGGCTCACCATCTTTGTTTTCCTTTTCTCAGGGATAACAGCCATTTACCATCATTTTCCAATGTCAGAAAAATAATTGCTTCACATATTGTTCTAGTTTTTTAGTTGTTTACAGTGAAAGGTTAAGGCCAATACTTATTATTCCATCATAGATGAAAGCAGAAATCCATTCTTTTTGTATTTAACTGTTAAGAATAATGTTGGATTAGGTGTGTGTATGCTTATATGGCAGAGTAGGCAATGGCACCCCACTCCAGTACTCTTGCCTGGAAAATCCCATGGATGGAGGAGCCTGGTAGGCTGCAGTCCATGGGGTCGTGAAGAGTCGGACACAACAGAGCGACTTCACTTTCATGCATTGGACAAGGAAATGGCAACCCACTCCAGCGTTCTTGCCTGGAGAATCCCAGGGACGGGGGAGCCTGGTGGGCTGCCGTCTATGGGGTCGCACAGAGTTGGACACAACTGAAGCGACTTAGCAGCAGCAGCAGGAGGATGCTTATAACGATAAGAAATATAATTTTACAAAGATTTACAAATAGATATATGTGTGAACATAAATTTTCACCACATGATTGGTAGGTTGTGTAAAGGCAGGGTAACTTTCTAAGATACACTTTTGTAAAGTGGTTTTACCATTTGCAATCTTACCACCAATGGATGCAATTACCATTTGCTCCATATCCTTGTGCTTGGTATCATCACTTTTTAATTTTTATTTATTTTTCCATTCTCTAAGGTATGAATTTAAACTGCATTTTGCAGATTAATGACATTGAGAATTTTTCATGTGCTTATGTTACATATGTTTATATTCTTTGGTAATGTGTTCATTCAAATTGATTACATGTATTTTAACTGAGATGATTGTTTCTTCTTCAGTGTTGAGAGTTCTTTATATTGATTTATTCTGGATATAAAGCAATACCAGATAAAAATATTTGCAAACATTTATTTCAATAAGTATTTTCACATAGCATGTGGCTCATCTTTTTATTGTTTCAACAGGTGTCTTTCAAAAACTTATATATTTAATTTCAATGAAGTTTAACTTAGCAATTTTTAATCAATCATTTGCTTTATCTAAGAAATCTTTAAGCAAGATTACAAAAATTCTTGTGTTTTCTTCTTGAATTTTTCTAGTTGTGTATAATATATTTAGCACACGAGCCATTCTGAGCTAATTTTTGGTATGTATCAAGTTTCCTTTCAGCTTTTGTGTATGCAGACATCTAATTGCTCTAACACCATTTGGTGAAACCACAATCCTTTCTCCACTGAATTGACTTATATCTGTCAAAAATCAATTGATTTAGTTGTGTAGACTTATCTCTAGATTCCATATTCTGTTCCATTGATCCACATGTCTATTATTTCATTACTACTGCCTGACAAGATTATTATATGAAGTTGGCCAAAGAATTTATTCCTTTTTTTCCCTGTAAGATGGCTCTAGGAGCACCTAGTTGTCTTTAACATCATTAGAAATAATTTTGTTACATTTTATTGTGACAGCTGTCATGTAAGCATGCATTTAAAAAAACATAAAAATTGGTGAATTTTTGTGTAGCCATGTTAATATATGCAAGCAAAAGGCAAAGAAGAAAAGAAGATATATACCCAACTAAGTACAGAGTTTCAGAGTTTAGCAATGAGAGATAAGAAGCCTTCTTAAGTGAACAATGCAAAGAAATAAAGGAAAACAATAGAATGGGAAAGACTAGAGATCTCTTCAAGAAAACTAGAGATATCAAGGGAACATTTCATGCAAGGATGGGCACAATAAATGACAGAAACAGCAAGGACCTAACAGAAGCAGAAGAGATTAAGAAGAGGTGGCAAGAATACATAGAAGAACTATATAAAAAAGGTCATGATGACCCAGATAACCACAATGGTGTGGTCACTCACCTAGAGATGGACATCCTGGAGTGTGAACCCAATAGCTCCATCATAAATCTTATTAGAAATAGAAAGTTCTGTAGCTCAATTTTGTTTTTGCTTTACTATTCTTTTGTCTTTATGAACAAATTTTAGAATCAATTTGGCAATGTCTGCAAAATCCTACTTGGATATTTTTTGGGAAATTGCTTTGAATCTATATGTATTTTGGAGACAGGTGACATCTAAACAATACTGAGTCTTCTAATCCTTGAACTAAACTTTCTTCTTTTATTTGTGTATTCCTTGACTTTCTTCATCTGTGTTTTGTAGTTCCCAGTATAAAGATCTTACACATATTTTATTAGGTTTACATATAAGGGCATATTTCTTGGTGCAAATACAAGTAGTGGATTTTAATTTAAATTTCAAGTTGCTTATAACATGCATATGAAAATAGAACTGACTTTTTTATTTTGACCTAGTAACTTATAACCTTGTTGAATTAGTTTTAGTTTTAATTTAGTTTTAGTTATTAGTTTTACTAACTTTTTATAGTTCTTTTTAAAGTTCTCTATGTAGACAACACATTGTCTGTGGATAAAGACAATTTTGTTACTTCTTTCTAACCTGTAGGGTTTTAATATAATTTAACCCTATTGCACTGATGACGAACAGGGAGGCCTTATGTGCTGCAGCCCATGAGATCACAAAGAGTCAGACACATCTGGGCAACTGAGCAACAACCCTACGGCACTGCCTAGAATGTACCATACTAGGTTGAATAGGAACGATGAGAGCAACCTCACTGCTTTGGTGTCAATTTTAAGTGGAAAGATTAAGTCTTTGCAGTTAAGCACAATGTTTCTAAAGGTAAAGAGCTCATCTGCCAGTGCAGGAGACATAAGAGACTTGGGTTCGATCCCTGGGTCAGAAAGAGCCCCTGGAGGCAGGCATGGCAAACTACTCCAATACTCTTGCTTGGAGAATCCCATAGACAGGAGAGTCTGGCAGGCTACAGTTCATAGGGTCAGAAAGACTCAGACCCAACTGAAGTGACTTAGCATGCACAGAGCACAATGTTATCTGTAAGTTTTTGTGCAGATGTCCCTTATTAGGATAAGTATGTCTAGTTCCACTCCTAGTTTGCTAAGAGTTTTAACCATGGATCAATATTGAGTTTGGTGAAATGCTTTCTTTACATTTATTAAGAATAGGAATATGTTGGTAAATGTTTAATTACTAAAATTCTGGTGAAAAGTATAAAGAGTGCTCCTATGAACATTCACATTCAAGTAACTATTTACATATCTGTCTTCACTCCAGTTTGCCTTTAATGAGTGTTAGTATGAGACCACTTTTTTATACTTTTATATTTAACCTATTTGTGTTTTTGCATGTTTTTAGGCAGCATACAGTTGGATCTTGCTTTTTTCACCCATTCTATTTTTTTTAATTTTGACTGAGAGGCTTATACCATTTGTATTTAAGGTATTATTGATAATTTTTAGTTTAAATCTACCAAATAGCTAATTATATTCCATGATATTATCTTTTCCTTACATTCTTTTTCCCTTATGCCCTGTCTCCTTTGATTTAACTTTATTTATATTTATGATTCAATTTTGTTGGCTTATTAGCTATACCTCTAATTTGGGATTTTCATTATAATTGTTGAAATACATCTTTAATTATCAAATCTACCCTCAAGTAGAGCATAAAAAATTATGAAAAACTATACCTCAGTCATCACCTCCTTAACCTTTGTGTTGTTGTCATATGTTTGTTTCTATCTAGCAATACATTATAAATCAGATAATCCATTGTTACTGTTTTTGCTTTAAGCTGTTAATTATCTTTGAAAATGATTTTTCAGAATAAGAAATCACTCTTTAAGCATGCAAGGAATATTTTCCTGGATAGACCACATACGAGGTCACAAAGCAAGTCACAACAAATTTAGGAAGGTAGAAACAACATCAGGCTTCGCTGGTGGCTCAGATGGTAAAGAATCCTCCTGCTATGCAGGAGACCTGGGTTCGATCCCTGGGTTGGAAAGATCCCCTGGAGGAGGGCATGGCAACCCACTCTACTATTCTTGCCTGGAGAATCCCCATGGACAGAGTGCCCAGCAGGCTACATTCCATGGGGTTGCAAAGAGTCAGACACAACTGAATAACTAAGCATAGCACAGCATAGCATCCTTCTCAAACTATTCCAAAAAACTGCAGAAGATTGAACACTCCCAAATTCATTCTCTACGTTAACATTATCCTTATACCAAAATCAGACAGAGACACTACAAAAAAAAAGAAGAAAATCACAGGCCAATATCGCTGATGAATATAAATGCAAAAATCCTCAACAAAATATTAGCAAACCAAATCCAACTATACATAAAAATGATCATACACTATGATGAAATGGGATTTTCTATAGTCACAAGGATGGCTTAACACACTCAACTCAATCAATGTGCTATACCATAACAATAAAAGGAAAGACAAAAATAACATGATGATCTCAGCAGAAATAGGAAAAGAATTTGACAAAATTCAACATCCATTTATGATAAAAACTATCATCAAAGTGGACATAGAGAAACAGGAAAGTGATAGTCACTCAGTTGTGTCTGACTCTTTACAACTCCATGGACTACACACAGGTCATGGGATTCTCCAGGCCAGAATACTGGAGTGGGTAGCTACCCCCTCCTCCAGGGGATCTTCCCAACCCAGGGATCAAACCCAGATCTCCTGCATGGCAGGCAGATTCTTTATCAGCTGAGCCACCAGGGAAGCCTGATATTATTTATATCTTCCTAAATTTGTTGTGACTTGTTTTGTGACCTGGTATATGGTCTATCCTGGAAAATATTCCATGCATGCTTAAAGAGTGATTTCTTATTCTGAAAAATCACTTTAGAAGATAATTAACAGACAGCTTAAAACAAAAACAATAACAATGGATTATGATTTATAATGTATTGCTAGATAGAAATAAATAAATGACAATAATGCAAAGGCTAAGGAGGTGATGATTGAGGTATATTTTTTTAAAGTTTTATAGAGAAACATATTTCAACATAATAAAAGCCATTTACTACCAATCCACAGTCAACATGATATTCTATGGTGAATAGCTATAATCCTTTCTGCTAAATTCAGGGACAAGGAAAGGAGCCCCACTCTCACAGCTTCTAGTTAACATAGTTTTAGAAGGCACAGTCTCAGTGATCATACAAGTAAAAGAAGTAAAATACATCCAAATAGGAAACCAAGAGGTAAAACTGCTACTATTTTCATATGACATAATACACTCTATATAGAGAACACTAAAGTCTCCATCCAAAACTATTATAAATAATAAATGAACTCAGCAAGATTTCAAGATACAAGATTAATATACAGAAATCTGTGGCATTTTTATATACTAATGAACAATCAGAAAGGGAAGTAGTAAAAAATTCTCATTTAAAATCACATCAAAAAGAATAAAAATGGTGAATGGTATTGTTTCCTTAATTTCTCTTTCTGTTTTTTCATTGTTAGTATATAGGAATGCAAGGGATTTCTGTGTGTTAATTTTATATCCTGCAACTTTACTATATTCATTGATTAGCTCTAGTAATTTTCTGGTAGAGTCTTTAGGGTTTTCTATGTAGAGGATCATGTCATCTGCAAACAGTGAGAGTTTCACTTCTTCTTTTCCTATCTGGATTCCTTTTACTTCTTTTTCTGCTCTGATTGCTGTGGCCAGAACTTCCAACACTATGTTGAACAGTAGTGGTGAGAGTGGGCACCCTTGTCTTGTTCCTGTTTTCAGGGGAAATGCTTTCAATTTTTCACCATTGAGGGTGATGCTTGCTGTGGGTTTGTCATATATAGCTTTTATTATGTTGAGGTATGTTCCTTCTATTCCTGCTTTTTGGAGAGTTTTAATCATAAATGAGTGTTGAATTTTGTCAAAGGCTTTCTCTGCATCTATTGAGATAATCATATGGTTTTTATCTTTCAATTTGTTAATGTGGTGTATTACATTGATTGATTTGCGGATATTGAAGAATCCTTGCATTCCTGGGATAAAGCCCACTTGGTCGTGGTGTATGATTTTTTTAATATGTTGTTGGATTCTGTTTGCTAGAATTTTGTTAAGGATTTTTGCATCTATGTTCATCAGTGATATTGGCCTGTAGTTTTCTTTTTTTGTGGCATCTTTGTCTGGTTTTGGAATTAGGGTGATGGTGGCCTCATAGAATGAGTTTGGAAGTTTACCTTCTTCTGCAATTTTCTGGAAGAGTTTGAGTAAGGTAGGTGTTAGCTCTTCTCTAAATTTTTGGTAGAATTCAGCTGTGAAGCCATCTGGTCCTGGGCTTTTGTTTGCTGGAAGATTTTTGATGACAGTTTCGATTTCCTTGCCTGTGATGGGTCTGTTAAGATCTTCTATTTCTTCCTGGTTCAGTTTTGGAAAGTTATACTTTTCTAAGAATTTGTCCATTTCATCCAAGTTGTCCATTTTATTGGCATAGAGCTGCTGGTAGTAGTCTCTTATGATCCTTTGTATTTCAGTGTTGTCTGTTGTGATCTCTCCATTTTCATTTCTAATTTTGTTAATTTGGTTCTTCTCTCTTTGTTTCTTAATGAGTCTTGCTAATGGTTTGTCAATTTTGTTTATTTTTTCAAAAAACCAGCTTTTAGCTTTGTTGATTTTTGCTATGGTCTCTTTAGTTTCTATTGCATTTATTTCTGCCTTAATTTTTAAGATTTCTTTCCTTCTGCTAACTCTGGGGTTCTTCATTTCTTCCTTCTCTAATTGCTTTAGGTGTAGAGTTAGGTTATTTATTTGGCTTTTTTCTTGTTTCTTGATGTAAGCCTGTAATGCTATGAACCGTCCCCTTAGCACTGCTTTTACAGTGTCCCATAGGTTTTGGGTTGTTGTGTTTTCATTTTCATTCATTTCTATACATATTTTGATTTCTTTTTTGATTTCTTCTATGATTTGTTGGTTATTCAGAAGCGTGTTATTTAGCCTCCAGGTGTTTGAATTTTTAACAATTTTTTTCCTGTAATTGAGATCTAATCTTACTGCACTGTGGTCAGACCTATACATAGAAAACTATAAAACACTGATGAAAGAAATCAAAGAGGACACAAACAGATGGAGAAACATACCGTGTTCATGGATTGGAAGAATCAATATTGTCAAAATGGCTATTCTACCCAAAGCAATCTATAGATTCAATGCAATCCCTATCAAGCTACCAACGGTATTTTTCACAGAACTAGACCAAAGAATTTCACAATTTGTATGGAAATACAAAAAACCTCGAATAGCCAAAGTAATCTTGAGAAAGAAGAATGGAACTGGAGGAATCAACCTGCCTGACTTCAGACTATACTACAAAGCCACAGTCATCAAGACATTATGGTACTGGCACAAAGACAGAAATATAGACCAATGGAACAGAATAGAAAGCCCAGAGATAAATCCATGAACCTATGGACACCTTATCTTTGACAAAGGAGGCAAGGATATACAATGGAAAAAAGACAACCTCTTTAACAAGTGGTGCTGGGAAAACTGGTCAACCACTTGTCAAAGAATGAAACTAGAATACTTTCTAACACCATACACAAAAATAAACTCAAAATGGATTAAAGATCTAAATGTAAGACCAGAAACTATAAAACTCCTAGAGGAGAACATAGGAAAAACACTCTCCGACATAAATCACAGCAAGATCCTCTATGACCCACCTCCCAGAATATTGGAAATAAAAGCAAAACTAAACAAATGGGATCTAATGAAACTTAAAAGCTTTTGCACTACAAAGGAAACTATAAGTAAGGTGAAAAGACAGCCCTCAGATTGGGAGAAAATAATAGCAAATGAAAAAACAAAGGATTAATCTCAAAAATATACAAGCAACTCCTGCAGCTCAATTCCAGAAAAATAAATGACCCAATCAAAAAATGGGCCAGAGAACTAAACAGACATTTCTCCAAAGAAGACATACAGATGGCTAACAAACACATGAAAAGGTGCTCAACATCACTCATTATTAGAGAAATGCAAATCAAAACCACAATGAGGTACCATTACACACCAGTCAGGATGGCTGCTATCCAAAAGTCTACAAGCAATAAATGCTGGAGAGGGTGTGGAGAAAAGGGAACCCTCTTACACTGTTGGTGGGAATGCAAACTAGTACAGCCACTATGGAAAACAGTGTGGAGATTCCTTAAAAAACTGGAAATAGACCTACCATATGACCCAGCAATCCCACTCCTGGGCATACACACCGAGGAAACCAGATCTGAAAGAGACACGTGCACCCCAATGTTCATCGCAGCACTGTTTATAATAGCCAGGACATGGAAGCAACTTAGATGCCCATCAGCAGATGAATGGATAAGGAAGCTGTGGTACATATACACCATGGAATATTACTCAGCCGTTAAAAAGAATTCATTTGAACCAGTCCTAATGAGATGGATGAAACTGGAGCCCCTTATACAGAGTGAAGTAAGCCAGAAAGATAAAGAACATTACAGCATACTAACACATATATATGGAATTTAGAAAGATGGTAACGATAACCCTATATGCAAAACAGAAAAAGAGACACAGAAATACAGAACAGACTTTTGAACTCTGTGGGAGAAGGTGAGGGTGGGATGTTTCAAAAGAATAGCATGTATACTATCTATGGTGAAACAGATCACCAGCCCAGGTGGGATGCATGAGACAAGTGCTCGGGCCTGGTACACTGGGAAGACCCAGAGGAATCGGGTGGAGAGGGAGGTGGGAGGGGGGATCGGGATGGGGAATAAGTGTAAATCTATGGCTGATTCATATCAATGTAAGACAAAACCCACTGAAATGTTGTGAAGTAATTAGCCTCCAACTAATAAAAAAATTTAAAAAAAAAAAAGAATAAAAATACCTAGATATGAATTTAACCAAGGTGAAAGATATTCTAAAAACTTCAAAACAATGATAAAGAAAATTAAAGATGATTCAAACAAATAGAAAGATATTCCATTCTCTTTAATTTGAAGAATTAGTATAATTAAAATATCCATATACTCAAATCAATCTACAGATTTAATGCAAATCTCTATCGAAATACTTAGGACAGAGTATTTCACAGAACTAGAATAATCCTAAAACTTACATGGAACCACAAAAGGTCCTGGAATGTAAAAGCAATTCTGAGAAAAAAGAACAAAGCTGGAATTATAACTCTCCCTGACTTCAGACCATACTAAAAAGCTATAGTAATCAAAACAGTGTGATATTTGCACAAAAACAGACACACAGATCAATGGAACACATAAGAGAACACTGAAATAAATCCATGTACCTATGGTCAATCTACAACGAAGGAGTCAAGAATATACAATGGAGAAAAGACAGTGTCTTCAACAAGTGATGCTGGGAAAAGTGGACAGCCACATGTAAAACAATGAAATTAGAATATTCCATCACATACAAAAATAAACTAAAAATGGTTTAGAGGCCTAAATGTAAGACATGAAAGCTTAAACTGTCTAGAAGACAAGATAAACAGAACACTCTTTGACATAAGTTATAAGAATATTTTCTTGGATCAGTTCCCTAAGGGGCTTACTTCTTTTGAAAAAAAAAAAAAGGAAAAATCAATAAATGAGATCTAATCAAACTTAAAAGCTTTTGTACAGCAAAGGAAACCACAACCAAAATGAAAAGAGAACCTACTAAATGGAAGAAAATATTTGCAAATGATACAACTGATAAAGGGGCTTATATTCCCAGGTGGTGCTAGTGGTAAAGAATCTGCCTGTCAGTGTAGGAGATGCAAGAGACACAGGTTCAATCCCTGGTCAGGAAGATCCCTTGGAGAAGGAAATGACAACTCACTCCAATATTCTCACCTGGAAAATTCCAGGGACAGAGGAACCTGGTGGATTACACTACATGGGGTCACAAAGAGTTGGACATTTCTGAGCATACATATACACATACTCATTCAACTTGAATATCAAAAGAAAAACAAGCAAGACCATCCAAAAAAGTGTGCAGAAGACTTAAATAGACATTTTTCAACAAGGACATACAGATGGCCAATAAGCACATAAAAGGAGTTCAATGTCTCTAACTATTAGAGAAATGAAAAACAAAACTACCAAGACATATTGCCTCATACCAGTCAGAATGGCCATCATGAAAATGTCTACAAATAACACATGTTGAAGAGTATATGGAGAAAAGGAAACTCTTGTATACTGTTGATGGAAATGTGAATTGATGCAGCCACTATGCAAAACAGTATGGTAGTTTCATAAAAAATAATAAATAGAACTACCATAGGGGAAAAAAATGTGAAAGTGACATTGAGATGCTTGCTGTTGTTGTTGAGTCACTCAGTCATGTCCAACTCTTTGAAACCCCATGGACTGTAGCCCTTCAGGCTCCTGTGTCCATGGAATTCTCCAGGCAAGAATACTGGAATAGGTAGTCATTCACTTCTCCAGGGGCTCTTCCTGATTCAGGGATCATAATTCCACTCCTGGATATACACTTAGAAAAAACAACAAAGTCACTAATTTGAAATGATATATGCATCCCAATGTTCACACCAGCACTATTTACAATAGCCATGCAACCCAAAAGTCCAACAACAGATGAACGGATAAAGAGGTGGGGTGTGTGTGTGTGTGTGTGTGTGTGTACAATGTGTGTATCTATCTATCTATCTATATATATATATATAATGGCATATTTCTCAGCCATGAAAAAGAATAAAATCCTGCCATTTGCAGCAATGTAGATGGACCTAAAGAACACTATGCTTAGTGAAATTGGTCAGAGAAGACAAATATTATAAATATTATATATATGATATCACATATGTATGGAATCTAGAATATAATATAAATGAATGTATATGCAAAATAGAAACAGACTCATAGGTATTGAAAGAAAACCTGTCATTACCAAAGGGGAGATGGAAGTGCAAAGGGGTAAATTATGAGTACAGGATTAACAGATATAAACTACTATATATAAAATTGATAAGTAACTAAGTTTTACTATTTAACATAGGGAACTATAACCATTATCTTGTAAAAATCTATAATGGAATGCAATTGGCAAAAATACTGAATCACCATGCTGTACCCAGGAAACTAACACAGCATTGTAAAGCAATTATACCTCAATTTAAAAGAGAAAAAAATAAGAAGTCATTTAGTTTATATTTACCTATATAGTGACTTTTCCTAAAACTCTTCTACTTTGTATAGATTCAGAGTTCCACTTGGTATCATTTTCTTTCCTCCAGATGGGCATTATTTTTCACATTTCTTCATTCAAAACCGAAGTCAAAATAAGAATATTTAAAGTAAATGCAAACTCTAAAAATTCACTATTACATGCTGCTAGCCAATAAAAATATAATGCAAGGCACATGTGTAATCCTTAATTTTGTAATACCTGCATTAAAAATATTAAAAGAAAGAAATAACATCATTTTAATAATATATTTTAGCCCAATATAACCAAAATATAATTTTAATATGTTACTGTTAAAAATATCAACAAAATATTTTATATTTTTATACTAAAGCTTCAATATTTGATATAACTATTTTATAAGTATAGCATATCTTAACTTGGCCTCATCACATACTAAGTTCTCAAAAGCTACATATGACTGGCGGTTACTGTTTTGGGTATCACAAGTCTAAACTCTCATGACTGACTTTAAACAATCAAGTGTACTTTCCTAAGGTTGGGAACCGGAACTCTAGGCAAAGGAGAAAATATTCAATGGATATTTTGTAGGCAATTAACAGTGTGTCTTGCACCAACCTTGTTCCACTAACTATAACTTCTCGTTTCTCTTAACAATTATACCTTCTTGTGTGTATGATAATTTTGAATTTATTTACCAAAGATTTTGGTTAGTTAGGACTATGACTATGAGGGGTTATGAAATCTGCTGGTTATGATTTAAATGATGGCAGCTTGCCACACCTTTCCTTAGTTCTAAATTACAGGAAAGAAACTGAACAAATTATCCATGTACTGCATGTAACTAGTATTTGGCACAGACCTCTCAGCAAATATGTGAAAACTAAATCTGCCTGACTTAACACAGATCTTTTGCTCATGACCTAGTTCATGATGAGATCCAACTCTCTGAGAAAAAAAAGAAAAAAATTCTCCAAGGTCTTCCAAGCAACTAAGTATAAATAGTCGAATTCCTCTAGTTCTTTGGTTACCCTCTTCACATGAAATGAGCTTAATAATAAAGTGGAGGGGAAAGATTTGCTTGGCTCATTGACCTCTTGTTAACCTGAAATAATATTTCCAGTCTGGAACCTGCTTCCTTGGAAATAAAGGAATGGCATTTAAAGCAACGTGCCCAGTAATCTAGCAGACTCTCCCATAGCTGGTCAGAAGTTGTTGTATAACACAGGGAGCCTAGTCTGGCATTCTGTGATGACCAAGGGGGGTAAGATCAGGGGAGGGGAGGGAGGCTCACAAACGAGGGTGAATATGTGTAAGTATGGCTGACTCGTGTTGTTGTATGGCAGAAACCATCACAACACTGTACAAATTTAAAAAGAAAAAACATTTTTAAAAATTTTTTCCTTTCCAGCCAGCCCATTAAGCTTTATATTAAAATATCAAAATATTAAAACAATGCTGTTTAACAAGATAACCCATGTAAATATATTTTCCTAGCATTAAGTAGAAATTTTATTTTCTGACAAAATACAGGTGCAGATGAAATAGCACATAGAAGAATGTTTTTCAATGTTTTTCCTCTTCTAATTTTAGAAGAAAAGTATACTTCTATATCTCTTTCTAAACAGCACAGGGAGCTCAACTCAGTGCTCTCTGAAGACCTAGAGGGATAGGATGAGGTGAGGGTGGTGGAGGGAGGCTCTCTGTCCTTCACTATCCCCCCAAGTTTGCTCACCCTCATGTCCATCATGTCCATGATCCCATCCAGCCATCTCATCCTCTGTCGCCCCCTTCTCCTGCTTTCAGTCTTTCCCAGCATCAGAGTCTTTTCCAGTGAGTTGGCTCTTCACATTAGGTGGCAAAGTATTGGAGCTTTAGCTTCAGCATCAGTCCTTCCAAAGCGTATTCAGGATTGATTTCCTTCAGGACTGATCTTGGTGTCCAAGGGACTCTTAAGAGTCTTCTCTAGAACCACAATTCAAAAGCATCAATTCTTAAGCCCTCAGCCTTCTTTTATGGTCCAACTCTCACATCCATACATACTACTGGAAAAACCATAGCCTTGACAAGATGGACCTTTGTTAGAAAGTGATGTCTCTGCTTTTTGATACACTCTTGTCATGGCTTTTCTTCAAAGGATCAAGCGTCTTTTAATTTCATGGCTGCAGTTACCATCTGCAGTGCTTTTGGAGACCAAGAAGATAAAATCTGCCATTGTTTCCATTTTTCCCCCCATCTGTTTGCCATCAAGTGATGGCACTGGATGCTGGAATCTTAGTTTCTTGAATATTGAGCTTTAAGTCAACTTTTTCAGCCAGCTTATTACCCATATATATGAAATATATAAAAATAAGCTTTTTGTGGAGGTAGTACATTTATCAGTATTTGGATTCAGATGAAATACTGAAAAAAAACTCAAAATTCCTTTTCTTGGAAAAGCAATTAAAAATTGTATTGAAAGTGAAAAAGTGAAAGTGAAGTCACTCAGTCGTGTCCGACTCTTTGCAACCCCATGGACTGTAGCCTACCAGGCTTCTCTGTTCATGGGATTTTCCAGGCAAGGGTACTGGAGTGGGTTGCTATTTCCTTCTCCAGAAAAATTGTATTATATTACATAAAAGTTGACCATCTAGGATCTCATACTTTTACTTAAATAAATGTAAAAAGTCAAAATCTAGTTTATAAATTAATATTTAACTTAAATAATTATTTTAGAATCTTTTGTCAACATATGTATGTTCAGAAACCATCTGAAACTATGACTTTTTCCTCATTGCTGGGATATATTTAAATAATATGTAATCTTTTAAAATGGATACATGTAAAATAATATTCACATGAGAAATATTTTTATCCATTTCTAAATATTGCATTGTTATTTCTTAACCATAATAGTTAATTAAAATATTGACAACTAAACCTATCTTAGATTACATTACAATGTAACGCCTAAAAGTTATATTTTTCAAGAACTATATTTGAGGAAAATACTCCACAGGAGAGCTAGCAGTAAAATCTCAGCTTGAAATTTCATATATTGGTTGCTGTAAAAGGCATAGAGAAAAAAAAAGTGGTGAAACTACCTCACAAATGTTTGATCTAGGGATCTTCAACCTTGGCACTCTCAGCCCTTTGGCCTGGATGACCGTTGTGGGGGCTGTTCTGTGCACTATAGTGTATTTCATAGTATTCTTGGACTTCACCTACTAGTTGACACTTGGTGTTCAGTCATTGAGTTATATTCGCCTCTTTACCACTCCATGAACTGCAGCATACTAGGCTCCTCTGTTCTCCACTATCTCCCAGAATTTGCTCAAATTTATGTTTATTAAGTCAGTGATGCTAACTAACCATCTCATCTTCTAACACTCCCTTCTCTTTTTGCCTTAAATCTTTCCAAGCATCAGGGTCTTTTCCAATGAGTCAGCTCTTACGGCCAAAGTATTAGAGCTTCAGCTTCAGCATCAGCCCTTCCAATGATTATTCAGGGTTGATTGCCTTTAGGATTAATTGGTTTGATCTCCTTGCAGCTCAAGGGACTCTCAGGAGTCTTCTTTAGAACCACAATTTGAAAGCATAAATTCTTCGCACTCAGTCTTCTTTAAGGTCCAACTCTCACATCCGTATTTGACTACCGGAAAAACCACAGCTTTGATTATATGAACTTTAGTTGGCAAAGTGATATCTCTGCTTTTTAATAGCTGTCTACATTTATCATAGTTTTCCTTCCAAGGAGCAAGCGTCTTTTAATTTCATGGCTGCAGTTACCATCTGCAATGATTTTGGAGCCCAAGAAAATAAAATCTGTCACTGTTTCCAATTTTTCCCTTTCTATTTGCCATGAAGTGATTGAATGTTGAGTTTTAAGCCAGCTTTTTCACTTTCATCAAGAGTTTCTTTAGTTCCTCTTCACTTTCTGCCACTAGAGTGGTATCTTCATATCTGAGGTTGTTGATATTTCACTCAGCAGCCTTGATTCCAGCTTGTGCTTCATCCAGTGGGCATTTCACATGGCATATGAAATGCCATTATTTTCTACTCTGCATAGAAAATAAATAAGCAGGGTGACAATATAGAACCTTGTTGTGCCCCTTTATGGATTTTGAACCAGTTCATTTTTCCATGTCCATTTCTCACTGCTGCTTATTGATCTGCATATAGGTTCTCAGAAAACACATAAGGTGGACTGGTATTCCCACTTCTTTAAGAATTTTCCACAGTTTGTTATGATCCACACAGTCAAAGGCCTTAACATAGTCAATAAAGCAGAAGTAGGTCTGTTTCTGGAACTCCCTTTCTTTTTCTATGATACAACAAACATTGACAATTTGGTTCCCCTGGTTCCTCTGCCTTTTCTAAATCTAGCTTGTACATCTGGAAGTTTTTGGTTCACATGCTGCTGAAGCCTAGCTGCAAGGATTTTGAGCATAATCTTACGAGTATGTGAAATGAGTGCAATTTCTGGTAGTTTGAACATTCTTTAGTATTGCCCTTCTTTTGACTCTTCCTGTGGCCCCTGCTGAGTTTTCCAAACTTACTAACATATTGCATGCAGCACTTTAACAGCATTATCATTTAGGATTTAAAACAGCTCCATTGGAATTCCATCACCTCCACTAGCTTTGTTCATAATAATACTTCCTAAAGCCCATTTGACTTCATGCTCCAAGATGCCTGGCTCTAGGTGAGTGAGCACACCATCATGGTTATCCAGGTCATGTCTTTCTCATTCTATTGCTTTCCTCTATCTCTTTGCATTGTTAATTTAAGCATATCTTCTTATCTCTCCTTGCTATTCTCTGGAACTCTGCATTCAGTTGGGTATAATTTTCCCTTTTTCCCTTGCCTTTCACTTCTCTGTTCTCAGCTAGTGTAAAGCTCCCTCAGACAACCACTTTTCCTTCTTGCATTTCTTTTTCTTCGAGATGGTTTTGGTCACCACCTCCCATACAAGGTTATGAACCTCAGTCCATAGTTCTTCAGGCACTCTGTCTACCAGGTCTAATCCCTTGAATTTATTTGCCACCTCCACTGTATAATCATAAGGGATTTGATTTAGATCTTACCTTAATTATCTAGGGGTTCCTCTACTTTCTTCTATTTTAATCTGAATTTTGCAATAAGGAGCTCATGATCTGAGCCACGGTCAGTTCCAAGTCATTTTTGCTGACTGTGCAGAGCTTTTCCATCTCTAGCTGCAAAAAGAACAGAATCAATCTGACTTTGGCATTGACTATCTGATGATGTCCATGTATAGAGTAGTCTCTTAGGTGGTTGGAATGGGGCTTTTGCTATGACCAGTGAACCTTCATAGATAACAATCTTGTCATGGCATGGCATAGGGGCTTGCATAACTCAATAAAGCTATGAGGCATGCCTTGTATGGCCAGCCAAGATGGATGGGTCTTAGTGAAGAATTCTGACAAAACAGGGTCCACTGGTGGAGGAAATGGCAACCCACTCCAGTATTTTTGCCAGGAGAACCCCATAAAAACTATGGAAAGGCAAAAAGATATGACAGATGAGGTGAGCCCCCATGACTTAAGGTGTCCAATATGATACTGAGAAAGTGCTGAGGGCAATGGCTAATCACTGCAGAAAGAAAGAAGCAGCTGGGCCAAAGGGAAAATGGTGCTCAGTTGTGGATGTGTCTGGTGGAGAAGGTAAAGCCCGATGCTGTAAAGAACAATATTACATAGGAACCTCTGGAATGTTAGGTCCATGAATCAAGGAAAATTGGAAGTGGTCAAGCAGGAGATGACAAGAGTGAACATTGACATCTCAGGAACCAGGGAGCTAAAATGGATGGAATGGGAGAATTTAACTCAGATGACCATTATATCTACAACCGTGGGCAAGAATCCCTTAGAAGAATTGTAGTAGCTCTCAGTCAACAAAAGAGTCTGAAAAGCAGTACTTGGGTGCAACCTCAAAAATGACAGAATGATCTCAATTTATTTCCAAGGCAAACCACTCAACATCACAGTAGTCCAAGTCTATGCCACAGGTACTGATGCTGAAGTAGCAACTTCAGCTGAAGAAGCTGAAGTTGAATAGTTCTCTGAGACCTACAAGACCTTTCAGAACTAAACCAAAAAAAAAGATGTTCTTTTCATTGTAGGGGATTGGAATGAAAAAGTAGGAAGTCAAGAGACATCTATAACAACGGGCAAGTTTGGCCTTGGAGTACAAAATTAAACAGGGTAAAAGCTAACAGTTTTGTCAAGAGAACACACTGGTCATAGCCAAACCTTTTCCAACAATCCAAAAGATGACTCTACACATGGACATCACCAGATGGTCAATACCAAAATCAGATGACAGTAACATTCATCTAATAGTAACAATCAAACATCATCCCCTGGGTGTAAGGGGTAAATATACCCCCAACTGATAACACAACTAACTCTTAATATATACTGCCCCCAGCACCAGTTCAATCTCAAACATAGATCCAAAGATAAAAGTTCTCAAACTCTGAAAACTGAGACTCTCAGGGTGCATAAAGAGTAATATATTTGTATATAGCAACAGATACAGATAGACATTTCATATTGGTATGTAGATAGATGGATGGAGAGATAGACATTAGTATTTTACAAAAGTCTATAGGGTGATCTAGAGTAGGAATTGGCAGCCCACTCCAGCATTCTTGCCTGGAAAATTCCATGGGGCTAAAGCCCATGGGTCACAAAGAGTCAGACATGACTTACACAGCTGAGCAGGTAGTATGTTCATGGAGAGGGAATTCAAATGATGTAGACATTACTTAGATTTTCTCAGGATACTTCTATAAACTTGAATAGTATTAGTAATACAAAACTTAGGTATTGAAACAGAGAAAGTAGCACTCTAGGGTCTGGGTTTCTGAGGGCAGGAACGTAATGTCCAATTATCTAAGTTGCACGAGCTATGCCATTTCTTAAATGACACATAATTTAGGATTATAAAAATCCAATAGAAAATTGGTTTCCCCCATCTTCATTTTATTGTTCAGATTTTGGGGAGTATTTGTGTGTGTGTGTGTGAAATAGAAAATAAAATGAAATTTGGGATTTACAAAAAAAAGAGAAGACAAAATAGCAACATTGCCTCCAAATCGTAAACATAAGATATTTAAGAAATCAAAGAAAATTAATATGTTTTCACCTTGCACAACATCATTACATGCATTTGGGGGACATTAGTATAAAAATCGTTATCTTTACCCTTCACTGACTTCAGCCTCCACTTCCCAGTCCCATACCAGCCTTTGTCTATTCAGCCTAGCTTCCCTCATCTCCCTCCACCTTCTGAAGAGGGACTGCCTCACCCAAATGAGCTCCTGAAGTTTTAAGATGTTGCAACAGAGAACAGGGAAAAAAATAAATGAAACACAGAGGCTTCCAGAAGGAGGGAGATGAAGCCTATACTCAGGTGAAGGTGATGGAACCAAAGCAGGAGAGAGGAAAAAAGGAGAAGACTAGAGATGATTTGAGTGGGACTTGGAAACAGAGCGGCACTAGCGTTCCAGGACCCAGCTGCTGATGCAGGTTAGATCCCTGGGTCAGGAAGACCCCTTGGAGAAGGGCACAGCACCCCACGCCAGTATTCTTGCCTGGAGAATCCCATAGACAGAGGAACCTGGCAGGCTGCAATCCATTGGGTCACATGGAGACGGACATGACTGAAGCGACTTAGCACGCACGCACATAGAAACCTAGCCAGTCAGAATTGGGTCTACTTTAAAGTTCTTTTTAAGACCAAAGTTAAAAGTTTTACTGCTGGTTACTCCATTTCACTGAATGCAATTCCTTGCAGGGTCTGGAACAATTAAATCTGAGACAATAAGTAAATTTGTATTATATTACAAGTTTGGAAGTTTATGGTTTTCACTATTTAGAATATAGCAAATTCTCTCCCTCCTTTTTTGAGGGGAGAACTGGTTATTTGTTTTTTGTTTGTTTACTTTCATTAATTTTTGTTGCTTTTGTTACTTTTGTTTATTGAAAGGCTTGATCGTTTCCCCTAAACATGAGACTGTTTATTATAGAGATTCATACCAATAGGAAATATGATGCTTTCATTTAGACAACATTGTTAAAGAAATTATCTCTCATTACATTCAATATATTTTCACAAAACATATGCTATAAACATGTTTCTGAACTTTAAAAAATATTCTGTACTTATATTTTATGTGTATTTATCATGAAGTTGTCACTGGACTGGTTTTGTTCACATAGATGAAATCTCCCATGAGTCTCCAGCTCCCTCAACTGTGCTTTCAAAATGCATTTTCATAATGTCTAGGCTCCTGTGCCCACAAAAGCCAAGATTCAACCAAATGGTCCCTTGATTTTTCCCCCTCCAGGTTTCTGCCTCAGGACTCAATGAATTAGTAATCACTTTGTGACATTTAAAACAATGGAAAGGTGTCTTAATCCAGAGATTCTCAACAGGAGTAGTAGAATTTGCTAGAAATACCTGGGGAGATTTTTTTTTTTATATTCATATATCTGTCTCCTTCTGCCTATCCAAAACCTGATATCTGTTTCTAATAGAACTAATAGCTGTAAAAATATATATATGTATGATTTTTCTTCAGAAAGTTGCGATGATTTTAATGTTGCAAACAGCAGAAATCACCTCTGAACTATTTAACCAGAGAAGGCATTTAACAATAGTATATGGAGTCGCTCAAACAATTGCCAGACAGTCTGACTAGCAGCTTCAGAAGTGAGCAAACCAAAAAAGCCAGGCAAGAGCCAGAGCAGTAATCAAAATCACACCCCAAACCCCAACCCAAGAGAACACTGCTGGGCACTGATTTCTGGAAGCTGTCCCTCTGGGCTGCACTGTAACCAGCTCTGGGCAGTCGGCACAAATATAGCTCAGGTTCTTTTGCTCCACCTGGAACATGAACAGTGTTGGCCCTATTCCATCTGACATGGAGATGCATCGTATCCTTCCTCCGTGGTTTACTAGTTCCCGAGTCAGAAGCTGGGTGATGGCTCTAGTCGGCTCAGACAAGCAGCAGTGCTGGGAAACTAACTACCTGTCAGTTTCACCTTCTGTGGGGGTTTCTCAAAATTAAGTTTAGCGGATGAGCACACTTCAGACAAAAAAGAATACATATTTGACTCTGAGTCCCTGCTAATACAGATACTTTGAA
This sequence comes from Cervus elaphus, assembly GCF_910594005.1. Taxonomy (NCBI): domain Eukaryota; kingdom Metazoa; phylum Chordata; class Mammalia; order Artiodactyla; family Cervidae; genus Cervus; species Cervus elaphus. Next base: position 91,069,971 of record NC_057823.1, on the reverse strand, counting down.
ATCCTTCTCTTTATTGGTAAAATATGGACTTTTAAATATATAAGATTTTCAAGTTTAGTAGCAGTCTTTGGGGTTTTGTTTTTATCTAGAAATGAATATTCTAAAGCGTCTGTGCTCAGTCATTAGTCCTGTCTGACTTTGTAACCCCATGGACTACAGCCTGCCATTTAGGCTACTCTTTTCAGGGGATTTTCCCAGACAAGAATACTGGAGTATTTCTCCAGTATTTCCATCTGAGGATCTTCCCGGGATCTGCCTGCAATGCAGGCAGATTCTTTACCATTGCACCACTTGGAAAGTCCAATATTCTAAAGCAGTGGTTTCTAAAATACAAGCAGGTGTATGTTTGTATTAGGCCTTCAGCCACATGCAACTCTGCAACCCCATGGACTGTAGCCCGCCAGGCTCTTCTGTCCATGGGATTTCCCAGGCAAGAATACTGGAGTGGGTTGCCATTTCCTTCTCCAATAAGCAGGTACAAGCTTAACTAAAACAAAGGACAGAAAACAAATACAGTAATACTGAATGAGAAAAACAGACATCACTCCAGAATAGCGACCATCTTTGTTTTGCATCTGCTTTACCACATATATTATAAAGCTTATTTTGTCCTTTATTGCTTGTTTAACAGAAATGGTGTTGGCCTGAGAATGAGGAGGTCTGGGTTTAGTTCTAGCTATACTAATAGAAATGGCCACCCACTCCAGTGTTCCTGCCTGGAGAATCCCAGGGACAGAGGAGCCTGCTGGGCTGCCATCTATGGGGTCGCACAGAGTCGGACACAACTAAAGTGACTTAGCAGCAGCAGCAGCATGCGACTAATATAGTGTGCTTAAATTTATCAATCTGATTTTAGCTTTTGTATCACTCACCAAAAAATTTTATTCATTTAGTTGTTCACTGTTTATCTTTCCACCATGAGAATACAACTCTCTAAGGATGCCTTACTAACCAATGCATCATCGGTATATAGAACAGAGCCTAGCATACTGCAGACCCTTAATAAATGCCTGTAAACAAATAGACGAAGGACATAAAAGACATGAAAACACTTGGGAACATTAAAATATCTATAGAAATTAAAATATCTATAGAAATATTTATTTTTCAAGTCATGACAAAAGTAGTCTTTTTCACCTACATCAGTTATATCTGGTGTCAGCTCTGCTGTCAATAAAAATATAAACACTTAAGCAAATGCCACAAATATAGTTCTGATTCTGGCAGCAGAAACATATTTCCATATACGTAAAAAAAATGCACACAAAAAAGCTTTCATGTGTCTTTTACAAAATATTTTTCTTCCCTACCAGCAGAAACTTTCTGTGTTATGAGGACAAGTTCTCGGTAATGAATAATACAAGATCAGAGGAGGACAGCAGACACCTGCTTCTCTTTCCTTGGTGCTACGGTTCACCTAATATACTCTCCTTCTTTCCTTTTTTACAATGATACACCATTGCCACCGGCCTTCCAAACGCTCCTTTAATTTCTTTCTCCTGCTGCACTGCATGATTTTTATGAGGATGAACAAAGAATTACTAGTCCATTTCAATCAGCAGTAAATCTCCCTTTTGCCCTTGTTGCTTCTTAACTGTACTTTTAGTCTTCTTTTCTGAAAATGATTAATTCAAGTGGAAAGGTACTATATTGCTGCATCCTTGGATTCTACTTCTTTCTAACTGCTGTGTGGGTGAAACTCAAATGAACTGAACTTGGCCAAGACTCTGACACTTTCCTTGGATTAGATCAAATCAGGAGTACAGAACCTATGAAACTGGCATTCAGAACCAATGGGTCCACCCAGAACCTGATATTACCCTTTCTTATTGACGTACATAAATTCTTCCCCTCTCTGACCAGTTTCATTACTCATACTATGATAATGGAAATTAAGACATCTCTAGTTCTTTATGAAATTCACAGTTTAGAGTTTGATGTATGATGTGGCCTGAAAAATTCCTTTAAGACTCAGATGATCTTTCTTTGAAGTAGAGACAAAAATAATTACAGTATTTCTTACAGATGTAAAAACAAATCTCAAGAATTATTTCATTTTAGTACATACAAAAACAGATATTTGTAAGAGAGTTTAATTAAATAAGACAATGTTTGGTCAACTGAGATTGAAGAAGCAGTGAATATATATACTGAAGGCAAAGAACCAAGTATTTCAGGTATTATTGCTAGCTTTATCAAATGATTGCTTTATGACCTGACAGCAACAGCTTAAAGATTTCAGGTCTTGTTTGCTTATCTGTGGGATTTCCCTGGTGGTGCAGATGGTAAAGAATCTTCCTGCAATGTAGGAGAAACAGGTTTGGTCCCTGGGACAGGAAGATCTGGTACAGAAGGGAATGGCTACCCACTCCAGTATTCTTGCCTGGAGAATCCCACAGACAGAGGAGCCTGGCGAGCCACAGTCCACAGGGTCGCAAAGAGATGGACATGACTGAGCTACGAAGCACAATGTATTGCTTATCTGCAATTTGAAACATCTCCTGGCTTTAAAAGTACTATAGTCACTAGTAGACTTTCCAGTCAGACTCTCTCAACACAAGAATTGGTCAAGAACATGTGGAACTCAGGACAACCAACCTATCACATAGACAGCTGGTCCCAAAGGAAAAGAGAACTATTATTTGCATGGCTTTCACAAAATACAGATTATTTCACATAGATGAGGGCATCTGAGGGTTTCCTTGTGTTGAGGCACCCACTGAAACTCAGCTACCTTGAGAAGTAATAAGATGGATGCAGAAATATGCAAGGAGAAGGCAATGGCAACCCACTCGAGTACTCTTGCCTGGAAAATCCCGTGGACAGAGGAGCCTGCTAGGCTGCAGTCCATGGGGTCGCTGCAAGTCAGATATGACTGAGCGGCTTCACTTTCACTTTTCATTTTCACGCATTGGAGAAGGAAATGGCAAGCCACTCCAGTGTTCTTCCTTGGAGAATCCCAGGGATGGGGGCGCCTGGTAGTCTGCCATCTATGGGGTCACACAGAGTCAGACATGACTGAAGCGACTTAGCAGCAGCAGCAGAAATATGCAAAATAAGAATTGCTGTTGTTGTTCAGTCACTAAGTTGTGTACGATCTGACTCTTTGTGACCCCATGGACTGCAGCATGCCAGGGTTCCCTACCATCACAATCTTCTGGATTTTGCTCAAACTCATGTCCATTGAGTCAGTGGTGCATCCAACATCTCATCCTTTGCCTCCCCATTCTCCTCCTGCTTCAGTCTTTCCCAGCATCAGGGTTTTTCCCAGTGAGCTGGTTCTTTGCATCAGGTGACCAAAGTATTAGAGCTTCAACATCAGTCCTTCCAATGAATATTTAAGGTTGATTTCCTTTAGGATCGACTGGTTTGACTTCTTTGCTGTTCAGTGGACTCTGAAGAATCTTCTCAAATACCACATTTTGAAAGCATCAATTCTTCACTTTCAGCCTTCTTTATGGTCCAACTCTCACATCCATACATGACTATGGGAAAAAATATAGCTTTGACTATACAGACATTTGTCGGCAAAACAATACTACTGTTTTTTAATACGTTGTCTAGGTCTGTAACAGCTTTTCTTCCAAAGAGCAAGCATCTTCCACTTTCATGGCTTCAGTCACCATCCACAGTGTTTCTGGAGCACAAGAAAATAAAACTGTCACTGTTTCCACTTTTTCCCCTTCAATTTGCCACGAAGTCATGGGACCAGATGCCAGATCTTAGTTTTTTGAATATTAAGTTTTAAACCATATTTTTCACACTCCTCTTTCACCTTCATCAAGAGATTCTTTTGTTCCTCTTCATTTTCTGCCGCTAGACTGCTATTATCTGCATATTTGAAGTTGTTGATATTGCCCCCAGCAATCTTGATTCCAGCTTGTGATTCATCCAGCCTGGCATTTCACATGATGTACTCTGTATATAAGATAAGTAAGCAGGGTGACAATATATGGACTTAAGGTACTTCTTTTCCAATTTTGAACCAGTCCATTGTTCCATGTCTGATTCTAACTGTTGCTTCTTGATATGCATACAGGTTTCTCAGGAAACAGGTGAGGTGGTCTGGTATTCCCATCTCCTTAAGAATTTTTCACAGTTTGCTGTGATTCACACAGTCAATAGCTTTCACATAGTCAATGAAGCAGAAGTAGATGTTTTTCTGAATTCCCTTGCTTTCTCTCTGATCCCACAAATGTTAACAATTTGATATCTGGTTCCGCTGCCTTTTCTAAACCCAGCTTGTACATCTGGAAGTTCTCAGTTCATGTACTGTTGAAGCTTAGCTTGAAGGATTTTGGGCATTACCTTGCTAGCATGTGAAATGAGCGCCACTGTACGCTAGTTTAAACATTCTTTGGAATTGCCCTTCTTTGAGATTGGAATGAAAACTGACAATTTCCAGTCCTGTGGCCACTGCTAAGTTTTCCAAATTTGCTGACATATTGAATGCAGCACTTTAACAGGACCAACGTTTAGGATTTGAAATAGTTCAGCTCAAATTCTGTCACCTCCACTAACTTTGTTCATAGTAATGCTTAAACCGTACTCTTCATACACTGTTTATATATGGGGAGAGAGGAGATCTTTTCTCTTTGACTGAATGATGAAGGAGTGGATAAGTCTAGTCATAGGCCGAATTTTGAGGAACATACCACTCTCATACTAATTACTTTTTAATTCTTCTTTATTCAGTAATTCCTCTCTAGTCTTGAGAAGATAATCATTCTTGTTGCCCCAAATAATGACAACCCAGTCATGGCTGCCAACACACCAACTTGTTCAATTATCATCCATGTCTTCAATTATCACTCAAAACAATTCTAATGGATTAATTAACCAATTAAAATAAAGGATTTGGAGGGGAAGAATATGCCTCAGGTAAATAAGTGGTAAAGAATCCACCTGCCAAGCAGGAGACAGGAGTTTGATCCCTGGGTCAGGAATATCTCCTGGAGAAGAAAATGGCAACCCACTCCAGTATTTTTACCTGGGAAATCCCATGAACATAGGAGCCTGGCAGGTCACAGTCCATGGGATTGTAAAAGAGTTGGACACAACTTAGCAACTAAACAACTGTAATAACAGCACTACTTCTCAAACCATCCTACAAGGGTGAAGGATGCTTTAATGGAGGGGAGGCATTAGGATGTGTCTTTAACAGTAATGAGGATTGGTTGTTGCCTTTTATCTGTGTCATTTCTATTCTTGGATCACTCTTAAGAAAGTAGCAAGACATTGTGAGTTCCTTTCTTGTCTGCCTATCCAGGAAAGAATGCCTTTAATTTAACTCGGCTTATATTAGAGTCTCACAAACATGCTTCACTTCACTCTGTCTGCACAGTGATAATATACATCTCTTGTAGCTCTTGGGCCAAAGTTGGCTGGAAAGCTTCTTATGATACTTGCTTCCACATTCTGAATTCTTTACACTCTATTTTAGAGTCATCTCAGCACTATTTTTTAAATAGAAAAAAACTTTCCTCTGTTGCTTCAAAGATAGGAGCAGAATAAAGTTAATTCTAGGGCAATAAAAATATTTAATAGACAGTTAACAGTAATAGGCAGAGTAGTAGTAATAAACACGGGGAAAGATATAATAATAAGAAATGTAATAACAGTGAAAATGGCTAAAACAAATATTGCATAATAAAAAATATAGCAGGTTTTTGGTTTTGAGGGGTTTTTGTTTGTTTTTGCTCCTAGGATACTTTCTGTGTGTGGTCCCAGATGTACTAGTCCCAGAGTGAGTCTATCTCTCCAAGGTTACAGAAGTTCTCTAAGTGGCTCAAGTATACTGTTTTAGGTTATGTGAAATAAACTATAACAGTCATGGATGGGATGAAAGGAGAAGCTACGTAAAGCAGTGATACAGGTTCTGGAAGTTCTCTTTCACAATCTCTACCAATCAGAGGATATAGAAATCAAATACATTAATTCATATGGGACTTTTTTCTCTTAATCTCTTTGCCTAAAATAAAAGTAAACAGTGATTTATAAGGCATTTCTAGTATAGAGATTAGACCATGGTTTACACAAAAAGAACAGCAAATGAACATATATCTGGTATTTAGATGTGTTAATCTCTCAAAACACAGACAAGTGCTATAATGAATGGGTCATATAGTGAAACAGGACAACAGCCTTCATCCAGTATGTTATGAGAAAAATCTCTGGGGAGAAGTATTAATTAGCGGTTGGACTGCTGGAGGATAGCTGTAGAAAGGGACAAGAGGTGAGATGTGGCAACTTTGGAGAAGAAAAAAAAAATCCAGTGTTGCTTTTGAGAACTCAGAAACAGCACATTTTAGAGACAGGGCAGATATATCATTTCTAAATCAGTGTCTATTGAGGCTGTTATTTAAGGAAAACAAAAAAAAAATCAGTACAGTGTACAGTATATAAAGGATGGATGCTCAATATTTATTTTTCTTTCTAGACAGTAAATTATTAACACTGAAATTTTAATTTTACGTGAAGCTTCTATTTTTTTCCATTGAGTAAGACGAAAAAAAATCTAACTAAAATCAGAGCAAAAATAAAGAGAAATTGTACAGAAAGAAAGAAATCCTGCTCTTTATTACAATTTGTCTTTAGTTGATAAAATTTCAGTAGCTATATTCCATTTGGTGAGGTACACAGAGGGGCAGCATCTTTCCAATTCATATAAACTAAAAGGAGAAGTCTAACAAACAAAATATTGACTATCCTTTCAAATAGCTCAATTGGGAAATAATGATTAGTGTCAGACATAATGTCACTGGGTCAGTAACCTTTCAGCCCACAGTGCAATATTTTACTGTGTTTGCCCAAGAAATCATTTACAATATACTCTACCATTTGTCATGTACATCATTTGGATTTTCTGAATGTAAGAATAGTTGACCTTAAGCATTCTACAACTACTAGAAGTGGAAGGTCATGACATATGTCATTGAAAAGAGAATTTCCTCTGGATTGGCAATAAACTCTTGACTGACCTGTGACATTAATGCCATAAAATAAAATGTTTTCCATCTTAGCAATTTACATAGAAAGCACATGTACTTTATTCTACTAGACTATTGTTTTACATCTTTTACAAGAATCTTGCCCCTTTAAAAAAAGGTATTCAAGCAGCAAGATTTACTTACTGCTAAAATTAATGTGCTTCCATAGAATTTGAACAACTTCTCTTATTTTCTCTATTGTATGTTTGATAGAGAAACAAAGAGAAGCAGGAATCAAAAAGTTAAATAATCTGAGAAGCCATAAACATGATATAGTTGAAAACGGAAAATACTGTTTTTTTTTAATGTCCATAAATATTTAAGACCCATGTTTCAAAATTTCTTTGTCAATTGTCAACCGTCAACTTTTATCGGCATATGAATTCTTGAAGTAAAAAAAGAGGGAGGACCTTGGTTAAATACTCTACTGCATCTAATATATTTAACATCTCATGTAATACTGTCCCAATTATACAATTTACAGCCTAGATTTTGTCTGACAAAGGCCCCATAAGAAAAATGCAATGTATTCATACACAAAAAAATAACAAAAGAAAATAAATCTAAGGTTAAATTTTGTTTAGTTCTAAACTCATCTTTCAGAACTTTCATTTTATTTCCTATCATACCTTATAGATGTGATTTTTGTGTTTCTTAGTGGAAAAGAGAATTAGAATGGTTCTAAAAGCTGAGCACTTTGAATGCTCAAGGCACCATGAAGAGTCTCTATTTTTCTTCAACTTAGAAATGTCTCTGGGAGGCATGTAAACAGAGTAAGAATAGAATATATTCTTTCTTACCTGTATGATGTATGAATACCTTGACTACTATTTTACAAATAGTGATTTGTCTATCACAAGTATTTACTGCAACTTTTCTCTCTCTCTCTCATCTCCATATATTTCATGTATTTAGTGATGACAATATATTCAGTTATTTATGTTTCATTTATCTCTCAAACATGATCATAATCTTCCTGTGTGCAAGAAGCACACTGTGCATGTCTTTGTGCGTTGATGCCTGGCACATGTTGGGTACCAGGTAAATGCCTGTTGGATACTGGTAAGGGAGGAAAACTAAAATCTTATACATTTATGTAAATAGTAAAATTTTTTTTTACTATTTATTATGTAGTACTTCATTTAAGTTTCCCTAAAACTTCCTCCTTTCAGCTGAAAGGAACTTACTGCATTTGGGTGCCATGTCTAGGTTTCAAATTTTGGCTTCTACACACACTGTTTGTGAGAATTTAGGCAACAAATTCTTATACTTAATTTGTGCCTCATATTCCCACATGTAAAATGGATATAGTAATTGAACCTACCACATATGGCTATTAGGAGTATTATTTGGGTTACAATAACTAAAATAGCAAAGGGTTAAATGGTGACTGGTATAGTAAGCACTGTCTGTTTGCTAGGATAATTATTAATATCTTCTATTTATCTGAAAATAGGATAATAATACCCACTTCATATTAGCACTAAATAAGACAATAAATGTACAACAACTAATAATTATCTGGTAATTTGTATGTAAGGTATGAGAGAAAGAGGAGTCCAGGATGACTCTTAAAGTTTTTTTTCCTGAGCAATGAGAAAACCAGGGCAAACACGTTTAAGGGAATAATTCAAGAGTTCAATATTGGCAATGTTAAGTTGGAAATTATTTTAAATATTTTAAAGTATACTTTGGGAAAGCAGCTGGATGTAAAATAGAAAAGAAAGAATACAAATCAGTAATTCAAAAATGAATGCACTAATCCATGGGCCCTATACTGAGCAAATTGTACCAATTGGATACATCAGTTATTTCTAACTTAGTAGATATTTGAGATCTTTCCAGAAGCTGATGACAGACATATGAACACATGCACATAAAATGTGCATAGATTTAATTTTTATGCTTGGAAATTTAATTTATCCACATAAGTCATAAAAACACTGTTGACAAAATTACAGTTTTCTCATTATAATTTTTCATGCAAAATAACACTTCCTGAAAAATAACTTTAGCAAATTACACAAATAAAATCAAATATAAATTTTATTTCTGCATAAAAGTTAATTTCAACAAACAGCTGCCGTTGTTTAGCTTGAGAAACTAAAAACATGTATGGTACATTCAATTTATTTAGATATTAAATGATTTTATATTTTGTATTTCGATGGTAGCAAGGCTTTAAAATAAAAACTCACATAAATATATTTTAGAAAATGGTAGAATTCTCATGGTTCACTTTACAATATCTTTAGAGAATTACAGAATTGTATAAATGAGTAACTGAATTTTTTAAGGATATGAGTTGAATTTCTATCAATATCTTTGTCCTCAAACCCATGAGGTCATCTGGTAAAGTCTGTCTCAACCCTCATAAAAATGTATTTTAGCTCTGAAACACTGGCATAGTTATCTATCTCATAGCATCTCTTTCAAAATGGTGACATGACCAAAATATTTCTAAATTACAGAATCATCATTCAAGATATAAATAAGAATCTTGAATCAACCTATTTCCCGTTAATAAAGTCAAATTTAATATCCAAGATACCTAGCAGTGAATAAATTATTATTATAAAGCAATTTTAAAATCAGTTGCAGGAATGAGCTATACAATAGAAAATTAAGAGCACAAGTCATTTATAATAGCATAAACATAATAAAATGCTTAGAAGTAAATACAATGAAAGTAGAAAATTTGTACTCTAAAAACTACACAATACTGTTGAGAAAAATTTAAAAAGACCTAAATAAATAGAAAGATATTTCATCTTCCAAAAACTTAATATTGTTAAAATGGGAATGCTTTCCAAATTGATCTACAGATTTAAAGTAATTTATATTAAAATTCCAGCTAGCTTTTCTGCAGAACTGACAAACTAATACTAAAATTCATATGGAAATGCCAGGGACTCAGACTGTCCAGAATAATTAATACAGTTTCAAAATTATGCTTTGTGAAGATGTCCTTTATGTCAATTACTAATAGAAGAAAGGGATTACAAAGTATATCCATACCAACAGTTGGGTTTCTCTATCTAGTCACCTTTACTGGTGCTTTTTTTGGTAACTTTTTTTGTACTTAAATGGAAGATTTTTTAAATTTTATAGTGCTTCACAGATTTCAAAAGTTTGACATACATGATTTCATATAATCCACAATAATTCTTTAATCTGCTACATTTATATTGCCCCTCCCCCCTTCCCTCTCCCCACTGACAACCACTAGCTTGTTCTCTGTATTTGTGAGGCTGCTTCTTTTTTGCTTTATTCTCTAGTTGGATGCATTTTTTTTAGATTTCACATATAAGTGATATCATACACTATATGTATTTTATCTGACTTATTTCACTTAGCATAATGCCTACCAAATCCATCCATGTTGCTGTCAATGGCAAAATTTCATTCTTTTCCATGGCTGAGTAGTATTTCATCACAGACATATATATACCACACCACATCTTCTTTATCCATTCATCTGTTGATGGACACTTAGGGTGCTTACATATCTGGACAATGATAAACAATGCTCCCATGAACACTGGAGTGCATTTTTCATTTTGAATTAGATTTTTGTTTTTTTCAGATACATACCCTAGAGTGGAACTGCTATGTCTTACGACAGTCTGATTTTTAGGTTTTTGACAAATCTCCATATTGTTTTCCACAATGGCCGCCTCAATTGACATTCCCACCAGCACTGTAGGAGACTTCCCTTTACTCCACATCTCCATCAATGATTGTTATTTATCTTCTTTTTGATGACACCATTCTGACAGGTGTGAGGTGCTGTCTCATGGCAGTTTTGATTTGCATTTCCCTGATAATTAGTGATGTTGAGCATGTGCCTGTTAGCCATCTACATTTCCTCTTTGTGCTCTTTATTTTTTTTATATTCATTCAAGTAAGTGCCTAAGATTTTTTTTTTTTTCCATTTCAGCTTCAAGAACTCCTTTAGTACTTCTTATAGAGCAGGTCTTCTAATGGCAAATATTCTTAGTTTTTGTTTATCTGGGAATGTTTTAATTTCTCCTTAACTTTATGACTGTCTTGTTGGATACAGAATTCTTGGTTAACAGTCTTTTTCTTTCAACACTTGAAGTAGGTTATTTCAATGTTGTTCACTACAGAGAACACGCGCGCACACTGCTTTGTAGCCAACAATGGTTTTTGATGGGAAACCTAATGTTAATATTACTGAGGATAATTTCAAGTGACAAATCATTTTTATCTTGCTGCATTCAACACTCCTCTCTTTGCCTTTAGTTTCAATGGTTTGATTAAGATGTGCTTAGATGTGAACCTACAAGTCTACCCTACTTGGAGCTCTTTGAACGTGGATATATTGATTGAAGTGAAGTGAAGTGAAAGTTGCTCAGTCATGTCAGACTCTTTGTGACTCCATGGACTATACGGTCCATGGAAATCTCTAGGAGAGAGTACTGGAGTGGGTAGACTTTCCCTTCTCCAGAGGATCTTCCCAACCCAGGGATTGATCCCAGGTCTCCCACATTGCAGTTGGATTCTTTACCAGCTGAGTCACAAGGGAAGCCCAAGCTTTTAATCAAACCTGGGAAACTGCTGACCCTTATCTCTAAATATTATTTCTGATCCTTTACTTTTCTCCTTGACTTCTGCAACTCTATTTTTATTATTGATGGTGTCTTATATATCTCTAATTTTCTAGCTTATTTTTCTTCATTCCTTTTTTTTCTGCTTCAGACTGGATAATCTCAGTTAAGCTATTTTCAAGTTTACTAATATCTTTTTTCTTCTGCCAATACAAATCTACTCTTCAGTCTCTACTTTGTATTTTTCACTTTAGGTATTGTACTTTCAGTTTCTAACTATCTATTTGGTCCTTTTTAACATAAATTTTACTTCCTTACAGACATTGTCTATATATTGGTACATAATTCTCATGTGTGCTCAGTTGCTAGTTGTGTTTGACATTTTGTGGACCCCATAGACTGCAGCCTGCCAGGCTCCTCCGTCCATGGAATTTTCCAGGCAAGAACACTGCCAGTTGCTACTTCAGAAGATCCTCGCAAGCCAGGGATCAAACCCACGTCTCTACTGTCTGCTGCATTGGCAGGTGGATTCTTTACTACTAGTGCCGCCTGGGAAGCCCTTACTTTCTTTTAATGTTTAGGCACTGTTTCTTTTAGTTCTTTTCACATATTTATAATAGATGATTTAAGATCTTTATAAACTCCAATATCTTGGCTTACTCAAGAATAGGTTCTATTGATTAATATTTTTTTCCTGTGCATGGGCCATAATTGTCGGCTTCTTTGCAAATCTGGTACATTTCTGTTGAAACTAGATATTCGAGTAATATAATGTTTATATTATTTATATTATTTTATTGTATACTATGAAATTAAAAGATGCTTACTTCTTGGAAGGAAAGTTATGACCAACCTGGATAGCATATTAAAAAGCAGAGACATTACTTTGCTAACAAAGGTCCGTCTGGTCAAGGCTATGGTTTTTCCAGTGGTCATGTATGGATGTGAGAGTTGGACTGTGAAGAAAGCTGAGCACTGAAAAACTGATGCTTTTGAAGTGTGGTGTTGGAGAAGACTCTTGAGAGTCCCTTGGACTGCAAGGAGATCCAACCAGTCCATCCTAAAGGAGATCGGTCCTGGGTGTTCATTGGAAGGACTGATGTTGAAGCTGAAACTCCAGTACTTTGGCCACCTCATGTGAAGAGTTGATTCATTGGAAAAGACCGTGATGCTGGGAGGGATTGGGGGCAGGAGGAGAAGGGGACGACAGAGGATGAGACGGCTGGATGGTATCACCCACTCGATGGGCATGAGTTTGAGTAAACTCCGGGAGTTGGTGATGGACAGGGAGGCCTGGCGTGCTGCGATTCATGGGGTCACAAAGAGTTGGACACGACTGAGCGACTGAACTAAACTGATTGTATATTATTTATATATTCATTATATGTTTATGTTATTATACTATATATATATATATTTATATTTTGTTGTTTTTCAGTTACTAAGTTGTGCCTGACTCTTTGCAAACCCATGGACTGCAGTGAGCTAGGCTTCCCTGTCCTTCACTATCCCCCAGAGTTTGCTCACACTCATGTCCATTGAGTCAGTGATGCCATCCAACCATCTCATCATCTGTTGCCACATTCTCCTGCCCTCAGTCTTCCCCAGCATCTGGGTCTTTTCAAATAAGTGGGTTTTTCACATCTAGTGGCCAAAGTGTCAGAACGTCAGCTTCAGCATCAGTCTTTCCAATGAACATTTAGGGTTGATTTCCTTTAGGATGGACTGTTTTGAGTTCTTTGCTCTCCAAGGGAATCTCAAGAGTCTTCCCCAGCACCACAGTTCAAAAGCATCAATTCTTCTGTGCGCACCCTTCTTTATGGTCCAACTCTCACATCCATACATGACTAATGGAAAAACCATAGCTTTGACTACAAGGACCTTTGTCGGCAAAGTGATGTCTCTGCTATTTAATACGCTGTCTAGGTTGGTCATAGCTTTTCTTCTAAGAAGAAAGCATCTTTTAATTTCAAGTCACCATCTGCAATGATTTTGGAGCCCAAGAAAATAAAGTCAGTCACTGTCTCCATTGTTTCCCATCCATTTGCCATGAAGTGATGGGACTGGATGCCATGATCTTTTTTATTTTGAGTGTTGAGTTTAAACCAGCTTTTCATTCTCCTCTTTCACTTTCATCAAGAGGCTCTTTAGTTCCTCTTCACTTCCTGCCATAAGAGTGCTGTCATCTGAATATCTGAAGTTATTGATATTTCTCCTCCTCTAACTATTTCAAAAGATTGAAGAGGATGAAACTCAAATTCATTTTACAAAGTCACCATTACTGTGATATCAAATTTAGACAAAGAAACTACAACAAATGATAATTACAAGTCAATACTCTGATGAATACAGATGCAAAAATTCTCAGTAAATGGGATAAAATAACTGTAAATGAAACAACTGAAAAGGACTAATCTCCAGAATATATAAGCAGTTCATATAGTTCAATATCAGGTAAATAAAAAGCCCAATCAAAAAATGGGCAGAAGACCTAAATGGACACTGCCCCAAAGAAGACATACAGATAGCCAATAAACACACAAAAAGATGCTCAATATCACTAATCATCAGAGAAATACAAAACAAAACTACAGTGAGGTATCACCTCACATCAATCAGAATGGCCATCATCAAAAAACTCTACAAACAATAAATGCTGGAGAAGATGTGGAGAAAAGGGAACCCTCTTGCACCATTGGTGGGAATGCAAACTAGTACAGCCACTATGGAGAACAGTGTGGAGAGTCCTTTAAACACTAGCAGTAGGACTCCCTTATGATCCGGTAATTCCACTGCTGGGCATGTACCCTGAGAAAACCTGCATTCCAAAAGACACATGTACCCCATGTTCATAGCAGCACTATTCACAATAGCTAGGACATGGAAGCAACCTAGATGTCCACTGACAGATGAATGGATAAAGAAGATGTGGTACACATACACAATGGAATATCATTCAAGCATAAAATGAATGGCTTTGTGTAGGTGAGTGAGATGGATGTACCTAGAACCTGTTATACAGAGTAAAGTAAGTCAGAAGAAAAAAAAAATGTATATTAATGCACATATATGGAATCTAGAAAATGGTATTAATAAACCTATTTGCAGAAAAGGAATGAAGACACAGATGCAGAGAATAGACTTGTGGATACAGTGGGGTAAGGAAAGAGTGGGACAAATGGAGAAAGTAGCCTTGACATATATACACTGCTGCTGCTGCTGCAGCTAAGTTGCTTCAGTCGTGTCCAACTCTACCATGTCTAAAATAGATAGCTGGTGAGAAATTGCTATATAACACAGGGAAGTTCTGCTCTATGACCTAGAAGGGTGAGAGGGGGACAGGGCGGGGAGGCTTAAGAGGGAGGTCATATGTGTATAATCATAGCAGAATCATTGGTTCTGTATGGCAGAAACCAATACAACATTGTAAAGCAATTTCCCTCCAGTTAAAAAATAAATTTTAAAAAAAGGGAAAAAATTCTCAACAAAATACTAGCAAACCAAATTCAACAATACATAAAAGGCTCACGCACCATGATCAAGTAGGATTTATCCTAGGGATGCAAGAATGATTCCACATCAGCCAATCAATGTGATACACCATATTAACAAAAGAAAGAATAAAACACATGAACATCTCAGTAGACACAGCAAGAGCATTTGAGAAAATTTAACATTCATTCATGATAAAAAAAAAACTCTCATCAAAGTTGATACAGAAGCAACATATCTCATCATAATAAAGGCAATTTATGACAAACTCACAGCCTGTTTAACATCCATTGGAAGTGATATTTAACATAGTTGAAAGACCTAGCCATAGCAGTCATTCAAGATATAAAAGCATCCAAATTGAAAGGGAAGTAGTAAACTATCATTATATGTAGATGACACAGTACTATATACAGAGAACACTAAAGCCCCCCTCAAAGGCTACTGGAATAAATAAATTCAGTAAAGTTGCAGGATATAAGTTTAATATACAGAAATCTGTTGCTCTTCTGTATACTTAAAATGAACTGTGAGAAAGAAAGCAGAAAAAAGTCCTCTTTAAATTGCATCAAAAGGAATTAAATACCTAGAAATAAGTTTAAGGAGGGCAAATATCTAGATTCTGAAAACTACAAAACATTAATAAAGGAAATTAAAGATGATACAAAGAAATGGAAAGATATCCTGAGCTCTTGTACTGGAAGAATTAATATTGTTAAAATATTAACAAAAGCAATCTACAGATTTAATGCAATTCCTACCTAATGCCTAGCTTGTGGCTCAGACAGTAAACAGTCTGCCTGCAATGCAGGAGACCTGGGTTTGATCCCTGGGTTGTGGCGATCCCCTGGAGGAGAAAATGGCAACCTGCTCCAGTATTCTTGCCTGGAGAATCCCATGGACAGAGGAGCCAGGAGGGCTACGTCCATGGGGTCACAAAAGTTGGATGTGACTAAGCGACTAACAGTTTCACTTTTTATTAAATACCAATATTTTTCACAGAACTAGAACAAATAATTCTAAAATTTGCATGGAACCACAAAAGTTTCTGAATTGCTAAAGCAATACTGAGAAAAAAAGAATGAAGTCACAGTAAGCAACACAGTATAGTACTGGCACAAAAACAGACACATACCTCAATGGAATAGTATAAAGAGCCCAGAAATAAACCCGTGAACTTATGGCCAATCAATCTACAACAAAAAGAAGCAGAAATAGATAATGGAGAAAATATAGTCTCTTCAATAAGTGGTGCTGGGAAATCTAGAAAGCTACACATAAGAGAATGAAATTAGAATATTTCCTCACACCATATACAAAAATAAATGCAAAATGTATTAAAGACCTAAGTGCAAAATCTGAAACCATAAAACTCCCGGAAGAAAATATAGGAACAATACTCTTTGACATAAATCATAGTAATATTTTTTTGAATCTGTCTCCTAAGGCAAAAGAAATAAAAGCAAAAATAAATGAATGGTACCAAATTAAACTTAAAAGCTTTTTACATAAAGGAATCCATCAATAAAACAAAAAGACAACCTACAGAATAGGAGAAAATATTTACAAAAGATATACCCAACAAAGAGTTAACATTCAAACTACATAAACAACTTATGCAACTCAATAACAACAATGGCAACCAATTTAAAAATGGGCAGAAGATCTGAATAGACATTTTCCCATGGAAGACACAGATGGCGAACAGGCACGTAAAAATGTGCTCAACATCACTAATTATTAGAAAATGCTAATTAAAGCCACAATGAGGTGTCATTTCACACCTGTCAGAATGGTTATCATCAAAAAGCACAAATAAATGTTGGTGACGATGTGGAGAAAAGGGAACCCTGGCACACTGTTGGTGGGGATATAAATTAAGCCATTGTGGAAAAATGTATGGTGATTCCTCATAAAAGTGAAAATAGAACTTCCATATAATCCAGCAATTATATGTCTAACAGAATGAAAACACTAACTCAAATAGACACATGCACCCCAATATTCACAGCAGCATTATTTGTAATACTTAAGATCAGAAGCAAACTATTCCATCAATGGATACATGAGTAAAGAAAATTAATATATACACAATGAAATATTTCTCAGCTGTAAACTTAGTGGCTGAGATTTGGAGCAGTATGGAGAACCTGGAGAATATCACACTTCACTAATGTGAAATCTAAAAAAATGAAACAAATAAATATAGTAAAACAGAAAGAGACTCACAAATATGGAGGACAAATTGACATTTACCAGAGGGAATGGAAGAGATGCAGGATGGGGATAGATGACTGAGATGTACAAACTACTATGTGTAAAATGGATAGGCTACAGGGATGTACTGTGCAGCGCAGAGAAATATAGCTATTATTTTGTGATGGTTTTAAGTGGAGTACAATCAGCAAACATGTTCAGCCACTACGCACAATACCTGAAACTAATATGAAATTGTAAATCAACTATACTTCATTAAAATAAATGAATTTAAATCATTATTATTTGCAGAACAAAATGTTAATTGAATTCAAAAAGTAAAATAAAAATAAAATTTATAAATGTTTCATACACAGAGAGAGAAACTCTTGTTTAATAGCCATGCCACCTCCAAGTAGAAATTTGTAAACTCTCATTCACTCAGACGGTAAAGACTCTGCCTGCAATACAGGAGACCTCAGTTTGATCCCTGGGTTGGGAAGATCCCCTGGAGGAGGGCAACCCACTCCAGTATTCTTGCCTGGAGAATCCCCATGGACAGAGGATCCTGGCGGGCTACAGTCCATGGGGTCGCAAGAGTCAGACATGACTGAGTGACTAAGCAGAATAACAAAATGATTAAAACTATTCCATTAAGGAATCCTACCATATTCTTCTATGGGAAGAATTCAATATTGTAAAGCAGGCCTCCATCATCCTACACATTTGTGGGAGGTAGCTTCTAACACACTGAGGATGTTTACCTCCCAGTGTATATGCCCCTGTACAATGCCTAACTTGGTGAGCTGGACATAATCATTCACTTCTATTGAATGGAATATGGCAAAAGTAATGGGCTTCTGAGATCTATCACTTCTGAGATCAGTTACAAAAAGACTCTAGTTCCTCTTTGCCCACGTTCTCTCTCTCTCTGGTTCTGAAGGAAGTCGGAAACCATGCTGCTGACTTGTAGTGAAACCCATGCAGCAAAAAACTGACAGGCCCTGAAGAACTGAGTCCTGACACCAAGCTGAAAGCGGTCTACCCCAGTCTAGCCTTGAGATGACTGCAGCCCCAGCTGACACACTGATAGCAGGTTTATGAAAGACCTTGAGGTAGAGACCTCCAGCAAAACCATACCAGCACTCCTGAGACAAGTCACATAATGCTTCTGAACCCTGGTTTCTTTTCCATAAAATAAAGAAAATAAAATCTAGCAGGAGGAGTTGTTTTAGGGGGATTAAGATTACCATCCACATAAGATTGTGTGTCTGTGTGTATACAATAAACACATACAAATACTATTTCACTGGCAGTAATGGAAATGCGTGTTAAAATAATGAAAAATTTTACCAGTAGATTATCAATAAAGGTCGATAATATAAAGTGTTGATGAGGATATGAGAGTAGTTCTTTTACCATTGGGGGAAGAGATACAAACAAGCATAAACTTCTTAGAGAAAATTTTAGAATATCCAGGAAAACCAATCAATCACTTAGAAATCTACCTCATAGACATAAAGATTTCTTTACATTTGTAAACAAAAATTTAAATTAGTCCAATGTCTATCAGTAGGGAAATGGTTAAGATACTTAGTACTAGCCACACTTAAAAACAGTATGAAAAAGCCAGACAAAAGACACACATACCAAAATACTGATTCATTTTACTTCAAGTGAAAATTTTTAAAAATTATATGTGGAACACACACACACACACACACACACACACGTGCTGTGCTATCACTTCAGTCACGTCTGACTCTTCACAATTCTATGGACTGTAGCCTGCCAGGCTCCTCTGTCCATGGGATTCTCCAGGCAAGAACACTGGAGTGGGTAGCCCTGCTCTCCTCTGGGAGATCTTCCCAACCCAGGGATCAAACCCATGTCTCTTATGTCTCTTGCATTGGCAAGCAGGTTCTTTACCACTAACACCCCCTGGGAAGCCCATACATATGTACAAACATAGGTAGTGTATAATACCTTTATGTAAACATGCATGTACACACATCCAATATACAGATATAAAATAATAATATAACTATGCAAATATATAGCAAAGGCTTTTTAGGCTGTGTTCCAAATCATTTATATTAGGTACCTAGAGCAAGACATGGAATCTTATTACAGGAGGAATAAGGGGTGATGTCAAGGTTTTATTGCTGCTTTTGTTGTTGTTTTTCACTTACTAGTATTATTCTCAAATATTTTCACTTCTTTGAAAAGAGCACGCATTCTTGCATTACCTTTATGATTTGTGTTTTATTTGCCACTTAGCATTCAAAAAATTTACTCAATTAAAAATGTCACAATGTTTAGCTTTGTTTTATACTTCTTAGCCTAGTTTTTTTCCCCTATCATTATCCCTATTGCCTATTTAGTATTAAATTATCTGGCTATATTTCAATGGAAGTGAACTGGCTTCCTTTTCTCTATTAAGAAAATACTATAAAGATAGTATAAAATCCAGTACCCTCTAAACTGTCCCAAGTTTCCTAAACAGACATAGTAGAATTTATTTCTCTCTTAAAAAAATTCACAGGATTTCCTTTCATTTATTTGTTGGTTTAGAAATGTTCAGGCATTTGACAACTCTGTCAGAATTAAGCAAAACTTACAAAACTGATATGGTTTATTCAGAGAACAAAAGTTATGCCTTTAGAAACAGAACTGGCTTCATTTTTCCATCAAGGCATACATGGCAACAGAAAATACATTATTTTGCAAGATCCAGAGTAACTGTTACATGCATCTAAAATATTATTTAATTTATTCTTATCTATTTAAGTCTTTTCTCAGGGTCAAAGGCATCTTTATATCAAGGTGCTTTTATATATCATTGTTTTGAAGGAAACAGTAAAAGTCAAGTTCCTAGAGAGTATATTAAATTATATGCCAGTTAACAGTCTTAGAGAGATGGCTTAAAAATAAATTGTCCATAATACTTTTTAATAAAGGAGCTAAACACACTTTTATTCTGTGTTAAAAACAGATGCCTTCATGGCACTGTGTGGAACCCCATTTGCCATGTATATTGTGATTAATATGATGCTGGGTAATCTGCTCTACGTGGTCTAGGTTCAGTAACCTCACCGTAAAATAATGAGCCTTCAAGAATAAAAAATATGCTCACTATAAAGTTGCATATTCTGAGAAGCCAGTGAATGTATTCAAATGAAATGAAAAAATGAGGTTTTCACCCAGTAAATTTGCTTGAAGTGAAACTTACATTTCTCAATTTGTATTTAGCTGTCAGTCTGTGCACTAAAAACTGGACGAGCTATCAACCTTTTGCATATGTTTTCTATAAATACCTTTTCTTCTCTGATTCAGCTGCCATAGGACTCTGCGGAAGTAGTGGTCTTAAGGGAGCTTACAGCACCTGGGAGGCAGCCAATGGCAGTGAGTTCACACACGAAGCGGCATCTTCAGAAAAGGACCGGCACTCATATTTTATGAAATATGTAACATGATTTACCCAGGGTTGTCAGAAGAGATGAATTTCAGCCAATGCAAGGTAATAAATAGTAATATGTGCTGCATACATTTGACTTATAACCCTTGGCATTTTGAAACAAAATTCTTTTGAAGAATTCATTTTATACATCATAAAGTTTTCTATTGTTTTCCTATTTTGGCTGTCTTTGTCAACAGACTTCTTATGAAAATATCATTTAAAATTGTAAATGAAGCAATATTTTTGAGAATACTCACCTAGGATTTTCTTTCCAGGCAACACTTGCGAAAGGAAACTTATCAGTGTAGAAAGTGGTTAATTCATTAAATCAGAACCTTCGCAGTAAGTTGTTTTCCTTGACAATGGGAAGTCTGTCAGATTGTTAAAAAAGTTTAGCACTACTTTCCTTCATGAAATAGTTAATATCTTTTATAAACACAGAAAATGTATTTTGTTATAATTATTTTTACATATTTGGAGTGAAATTTTAAGGCTCCAATAATGTACATACATAAATTTTTGATTCAAGGCAGAACACTTTTCATTACATATAGCTTCTCCCCAGGTTCCAAGAACCTAATGAATGGCCTCATTTGCTATTGTCCAGTGGATAATTGTTACAAAATCACTCAGATAGCCACATCACATATAGGTTTGCATTTAAATTTACATTTTATTCTTTTATTTTCTCCCCTCATATAAACATACAACTGCTTAAGATTCTCATATATGTTGATTATAACTATCTAACTAATGTGTAGCACCATATTATAATCATATATAAAATACATAATTTCAAACTATGTTATCCATATTTCTCTGTGTAAGATTATATATTTTCAAATAACATCCTTGGAGACATTTCAATATCTGGCTATGTTCACAAAACACAAAACAAGTAAAGGAACACCCCTCAACACATACACTATTTTGCCAAATACACATACACTCTCCATGTAATACAGACACTGCCCCTGAAACTATGCCTGCTCTTTCACTAGTGATTCTATTCTAAAGTTTCTCCTGACATAGCCTTTTGAGTTCACAATGGAAACTTGAAGCTGGCCCCTGTAACAAGGCCCCAGAGACTCTGCATTTGCAGTAGCTCCTTACATCTCAATAATAGAAAACAAGACTTGGGAATAGGTATATCTTCTCAATCTTATGGGGAGTGTGAAGGCTACTACTTGAATTATTCATTGAGCAGGGAACAGGAAGATTATGTGACCACAGCCCACCTTTGCAACTGAACATTTTTACATCATTATAAAAAAACATGCATTACACATCTGTTATGGTGCTGAACCAGGCACTGTGTAAACTGAATTTATGAGAATTACCCTCCATAAATTTCCAGTTAAGACATAACTGAATTTCTGTAAGACAGATAATAAACATATACTTAACGTAAATTATACAAATATGTCCATAAATTCGTTAACCAGGGCTTGAGTTTTTGGTTTTTATATCAGTTTTTCTAGACCAAAAGGTAGTAGGCTGAAGATTTTAATAACTGAGAGAGGAGTTAGAACAAAAGTAAACTTCTGCATCCTTCAATCTGAATCAAGTCCCCAAATTTTATACATAGTGAGAATAAAGTATTTCTAATTCCACCAGTGCTACCATCAAAAGGTTTTGATATAAGTTAGCAAGTAAATTTTGTGTAATCTTCAGTAACTGAAGATTTGAGCAAACTATCTGGGAGATATAGTCTCTGAAGGACAAGGGTACATGATGTGCCGTAGTCCATGGGATCGCAAAGAGTCGGACACGACTTAGCGACTGAAGGAGAACAACAAAGAACTGAAGACAAATTGAGAAAGGAAATTAACAAAATTGTGCCTGTGTCCACACTCAGATTGACTAATGATTTTACTTAGCTAAACATAGCTGTCATGAAATGCTGTCCTTCTTAGGAGGACAGTAGAAACTCTATGGCAGCTGTATTCAAAGAGCATTTTTATAATTTAATAAATCCTTTATTTAAAGCCTAGTAATTAAACCAGGTTGTATTTTTTCCTTCACTTACTTTATTTGTAGTATGCTGGGCACTGGAGAAAGAGATGATGAAAATCTCTGCTTTCAATGAACTCCTAATCTAATAATCAGAGAAGAGTAAAGAACCAGTCCAATAAGTAGA
Organism: Cervus elaphus; assembly: GCF_910594005.1. NCBI lineage: Eukaryota > Metazoa > Chordata > Mammalia > Artiodactyla > Cervidae > Cervus > Cervus elaphus. Next base: position 91,047,123 of record NC_057823.1, on the reverse strand, counting down.
TAATTATAATACAGTACCCTGCACACAGTGTTAAGAGAGTTCAGAGAATAACTGTCTATCTCAGACTGAATATACACAGACAGTATCCCACGGGATAATCACAAGTTACAAAGACAGAGTAAAAACCTGGGGGTGGTATAGGAGTAAGGGTGAGGAATGGTGATGAAAAGAGGAATATTTCCAGCAGTGAGGACCTTGTGCAAAGTCTAAGAGGCAGAGAAGAATTTTGTCTCTTCTCAGAATTGCTTATGGGGGGAGAGTTAAAGGAAAAGTAATATATGGCATTTGTCATTTTGACTAGCACAACTGGCACAGCCTTGAAAAGAGTGAGCCTCTATAAAACCAAGAAGACTGCCCTGTTTATCACTTCAAATAGAAATATTAGCAAACTATTACAGCCAAAGATAAAGAATTAGAATATATTGTTATTATAAATCCTCCATGTACTTAGATGAATCGATAATCTCACTTCCTGAATATTTCCTTAATCTCTAATGGCAACTTCGCAATAATGGTAGCAGTCAACTTTAGACATACCCTATTGCCCAAATTACATCGCTTACTCCCAGTTTACAAAAAATTACCAATAATTAGAAGAATAACTAAATCACCTCCTAGATTGAATAATAAATTGTTATGTAAAGGCCATCTTCAGTGAAAGCATTTCAATTCTGGTGAAATGATTTTAAAAGACCCCAAACTATATTTGGAATGTTCCCAGGGCCAGACTGTAGCAAAGGTTAGAATCCAGATATCTTCCTTTATTGTTCTCTCAAATTTAAAATCCTGCCTGAAGATGGCCATACCAGGAAATTTATTTCTTTTTTTAAGGAACACAGATGAAACATCTCCTTTGGCCAGTCTGTATATTGTTCTTAGTTAAATTATGTGTGGTTTGGGTAATGAATCATCTCTTGTTTATATGAAAGCTTATTGGGAACATAAGCTTTATTTTCAGTAAAACCATAAAAAGGAAAAAACTAACATTCAGAATGGGAATATAATATTTTAACAAAAACATTTAAAACCTCATGCTTTAGCAGAAAACAGCTCAGAAAGAGACTCCTCAACAGATAGGCAGACATTAGGTTAACCAAAACGTTTGTCTGGGTTTTCTGTAAGATGTTACAGAATACTCTGGCCAACTCAATACATTACTACATTACCTCAGGATTAGAACTTTAGGTTCAATTATCCCATGTGAAGTTTAGAAGCTGAAGGAGATAGATCTGAAGGAATTTTTAAAAATACAACATAGAGAAAATTTACTTGAGAGAGAGGTTGTGAGACATGGAGGAAAAGAAAGCTTCAAAACTCATCAGAAAATTCTAGGAAGAGAAGAAGACTAGGGAAAGTGTGTATGCAGAATGGTGGAATGGTAATAGAGGATTTTCCAGAAAGTCATCAACTCAAGATACATGAAGGACAATAACTTTCAAGAAGGAACAATCAAAATTATTTACAAACATTGCTGTTTTCTTTCAGACTTAATAGTAGATAGAATTTATATTATTGTTATTAAAAGTATTTCAAAAGCTACAATGGAAAGCATTCCCCAAACATTTACAAGAGAAAATAGAAAATTTGCACTAAATGCCATTGTAGTTTAAATGCCACTGCAAATGAAATTGTGGTGGGGGTTAAGTGTGCACTTGTTTTAGTAAAGCTTCTTTTTTCTTTCTTTTTTAAAAAAGAGTCAGTTCAGCTGAGAACTGTCTTGTCCCTCAACAAATTATAAAACTGAACGACTCTTGGATCTAGGGCTGTTTGAAGGAAACAGACTAACCGGATGTTGTACTTAGCCCCTGTGGTATGTTACTTACTTAGGTCTTATGTGGTTTTATATTCTTTCTGAAGATGGGAGTTTCTTATATGAAAAGGTATATTAAGTCAGAATCTAGGCAAGAAACAAGCGAGTAATATGCAAAAAAAAAAAAAAATGCTAAGCATAGTTAATTAACAACTTAAACTTTTCAGAATGTGAAACTAGATTAAATACAGTAGAGATTTAGCTGAGAAAACTGTATTCTTAACATTACTTCATATCACTTTCTGATGAGTAAATCAACTGAAGCTTATTCATTGAACAACTCTATGCCCAAGAGTCTAAAAAATGAACAATGTAATGTAGAATAAAGCAGGCTCACACTCCAGTTGAGGAAATGGGGCATGATAAAATTAATGAATATAATGTTAAAATATAAGTGTATGATATTGTTACAAGTAATAATGTACTTAGTTTTATAGCATGACTGGTTAGAGAATAAGATGCTCTTAAATTTAAATTTTCATATGTAGTATTTAATATTTCCAAATATGATACATAAAACTCATCACCCAGCTTAAGAAGTAAAATAGTTTCCACACCTTTGAAACTTAGTGAGTTCTTGTCCCCAATAATGTGTCCCTTCTCCACTGAAATTATCATTATCTCAAAATAAGCTAAAACCTACACTCACCTCATTTAAATGTATAATGCTAAAGAAAAAGACAGTATTTTAAAAGCCATCCAAAAATGCACTCATAATTTTGAAGGCAAATTAAAATCTAATAGTAACAGTGAAAGCCACAAGTCATTGGAATATTACATTTAAATGATAACTTAAATTATAATACATCTATATATCCTGAGAAATTATCTTTCAATAATAAGTGAGACAGAATACTTCTAAATTCAGACATTTTGCTAGAATAAGACCTTCACTAAAGGAAATAATAAAGATGGACTTTAGGATGAGAGAAAAATCAACCTAGAAAAAATGATGAGCATATGGGTACATCTAAAATAATGTGGGTGGATTCAACATAGTGTTGGAAGTTTTGGCCACAGCAATCAGAGCAGAAAAAGAAGTAAAAGGAATCCAGATAGGAAAAGAAGAAGTGAAACTCTTGCTGTTTGCTGATGACATGATCCTCTACATAGAAAACCCTAAAGACTCTACCAGAAAATTACTAGAGCTAATCAATGAATATAGAAAAGTTGCAGGATATAAAATTAACACACAGAAATCCCTTGCATTCCTATCTACTAACAATGAAAAAACAGAAAGAGAAATTAAGGAAACAATACCATTCACCATTGCAACAAAAAGAATAAAATATACTTAGGAGTATATCTACCTAAAGAAACAAAAGACCTATACAGAGAAAACTATAAAACACTGGTGAAAGAAATCAAAGAGGACACAAACAGATGGAGAAGCATACCGTGTTCATGGATTGGAAGAATCAATATTGTCAAAATGGCTATTCTACCCAAAGCAGTCTATAGATTCAATGCAATCCCTATCAAGCTACCAACGGTATTTTTCACAGAACTAGACCAAAGAATTTCACAATTTGTATGGAAATACAAAAAAACCTCGAATAGCCAAAGTAATCTTGAGAAAGAAGAATGGAACTGGAGGAATCAACCTGCCTGACTTCAGACTATACTACAAAGCCACAGTCATCAAGACAGTATGGTACTGGCACAAAGACAGAAATATAGATCAATGGAACAGAATAGAAAGCCCAGAGATAAATCCATGAACCTATGGACACCTTATCTTTGACAAAGGAGGCAAGGATATACAATGGAAAAAAGACAACCTCTTTAACAAGTGGTGCTGGGAAAACTGGTCAACCACTTGTCAAAGAATGAAACTAGAACACTTTCTAACACCATACACAAAAATAAACTCAAAATGGATTAAAGATCTAAATGTAAGACCAGAAACTATAAAACTCCTAGAGGAGAACATAGGCAAAACACTCTCCGACATAAACCACAGCAAGATCCTCTATGACCCACCTCCCAGAATATTGGAAATAAAAACAAAACTAAACAAATGGGACCTAATGAAACTTAAAAGCTTTTGCACTACAAAGGAAACTATAAGTAAGGTGAAAAGACAGCCCTCAGATTGGGAGAAAATAATAGCAAATGGAGAAACAGACAAAGGATTAATCTCAAAAATATACAAGCAACTCTTGAAGCTCAATTCCAGAAATATAAATGACCCAATCAAAAAATAGGCCAAAGAACTAAACAGACATTTCTCCAAAGAAGACATACAGATGGCTAACAAACACATGAAAAGATGCTCAACATCACTCATTATCAGAGAAATGCAAATCAACACCACAATGAGGTACCATTACACGCCAGTCAGGATGGCTGCTATCCAAAAGTCTACAAGCAATAAATGCTGGAGAGGGTGTGGAGAAAAAGGAACCCTTTTACACTGTTGGTGGGAATGCAAACTAGTACAGCCGCTATGGAAAACAGTGTGGAGATTTCTTAAAAAACTGGAAATAGAACTGCCATATGACCCAGCAATCCCACTTCTGGGCATACACACTGAGGAAACCAGATCTGAAAGAGTCACGTGCACCCCAATGTTCATCACAGCACTGTTTATAATAGCCAGGACATGGAAGCAACCTAGATGCCCATCAGCAGATGAATGGATAAGGAAGCTGTGGTACATATACACCATGGAATATTACTCAGCCATTAAAAAGAATTCATTTGAATCAGTCCTAATGAGATGGATGAAACTGGAGCCCCTTATACAGAGTAAAGTAAGCCAGAAAGATAAAGAACATTACAGCATAGTAACACATATATATGGAATTTAGAAAGATGGTAACGACAACCCTATATGCAAAACAGAAAAAGAGACACAGAAATACAGAACAGACTTTTGAACTCTGTGGGAGAAGGTGAGGGTGGGATGTTTCAAAAGAACAGCATGTATACTATCTATGGTGAAACAGATCACCAGCCCAGGTGGGATGCATGAGACAAGTGCTCAGGCCTGGTGCACTGGGAAGACCTGGAGGAATCGGGTGGGGGGGGGGGTGATCGGGATGGGGAATACGTGTAAATCTATGGCTGATTCATATCAATGTATGACAAAACCCAGTGAAATGTTGTGAAGTAATTAGCCTCCAACTAATAAAAAAAATTTTAAAAAATTTTTTTAAAAGTGAAAAAAAATAAAATAAAATAATGTGGGTGGAGTAAATAATATAGCTGTCTAGTTTAAGAGGTTAAAATTATTTTAAAATAGTGAAAAATCCTGGGCAATAATACCATGTAATGGGAGGAAGAATGTTTGGAGTTAAAGCATTTTGAACTCTCATTTTAAGAGCTACACTGCATACCGGCAAAATCCAACTATATGCTATCTATAATAAACACTAGTAACCGCAGTATTGAAAGACAGAAGACAAAGGATAGGGGAAGTATTTTACACCAAAACATAACCATAGTAACCACAGAAAACCAATACAACCATTTGATTTTATTAGATAACATAAATTTTAGGGAAAATAATTAGTAGAACTAAAGAGAAACTACATATATTGATAATATGTTTAATTCACCAAGATACAGTATTCCAAATTGGTATGCATCTAAAACACAGCTTCAAAATATGCAAGGAAAAAAATGAATGACTAGAAAATCTTGACAAGTTCATAACAAGAGAAGTATTTTCCTTTTCTATTTTCTGTGTAAATGCTTGGAAAATGCTTTGTATTATAACTTTTGAAATGCTTTTAATAACAATAATATAAACTCTATCTACTGTTAAGTCCAAAAGAAAACATCAATGTTTGTAAATAACTTTTCAAACTCTGCCCTATAATAGACTGTTTTCTCTTATGCAATTACAGAATCTAGAAGTCTAAAATGAAGATCATCCAAAGATACTGATGATATAAACATCCTGACAAAACTATTAACATTAAAAACATAACTTTTCCCAAGGGACTGGACAAGTAGCATACTTGGATGTTTATTTTCCTAGAATTAATGCCTGAACGTGCTTTGTGCTCAGTCATGTCCCACTCTTTGTGACCCTGTGGGCTGCAACCCAGCGGCTTCTCTGTCCATGGGAATCTTCAAGCAAGAACCCTGGAGTGGGTTGCCATGCCCTCCTCCAGAGGATCCTCCCCACACAGGGATCGAACCCGTATCTCCTGCATCTTCTGTGTCACAGAGGACTCTTTACTGCTGAGCCACCGAGGAAGAGAACCTAAATAAATATAAGATTGTCACAGTGGCCATAGTGTTCCTGTGATAGCCTTAGCAAGTAGTTTGATTACTTTCTGTCTTTATGGACATAACAGAATTTTTAAATAAATGTGCTTTTTAATAGATAATACTACTGTACACCCTAAAAGAGAATTATTTCAAATATAAACATGCTGGATATGCTTGCCAAATTTACTTTGTTGTCTCATAAACACTGAAATATAGGATTTGTTGACTTTTATTACTACTTATCTTTCTCAGTTATATAATAATGTGGTTGAGGAATGATAATAGCATATGAAAATTGAATATAATTGTGGCTTTCTAGTGTCTGGTACACTGCAGCAATCAAAAGCAATAGTACTGTTCACCTTCTTATTGGATGTCATCATAACTTCCATGCAGATAGCTTTTTCTTTACAGTTGTAATAATACTGTTTTAATTCTGTTTTACTTAGAAAGTATATTCTATCACATGAGTTGATATATAATTCTTGATATTTCAAAACTTTAACTTACATTTCATTCAATGTTCAAAATGTTGAACAAATTATACAGCATTTCATGTATTGATGGGTTTCACCAGGTGGTACCAGTGGTAGAGAACCTGCCTGACAATGCAGGAGACGTAAGAGACTTGAGTTCAGTCCCTGGGTTGGGAAGATCCCCTGGAGGAGGAAATGTCAACCCACTTCAGTATTCTTGCCTGGAGAATTCCACGGACAGAGGAGCCTGACAGGTTACAATCCATGGGGTTGAAAAGAGTCAGACAGGACTGAGCCACTAACAGCTTATGCAATGATACTAAATTACATTGATACTAAATGTATAAATCTTCATGCATTGATACTAAATTACATTTTCTAATGTCTAATGGAGATAGTTACTTTTTTCTTACATCACAATTTCATACTTTTTTTCTAAAAAAAATTTCAAGTTTATATTTTATGAAGAAACACTACCAAGTTCAAATCAAATTGTGATGTATTTAAATTGTAATGTTTTCTATGCATTCATTAAAACTGATATTTTTGATAACATAAAATAGTCCTTTCCAGAATTATACTCTATATATCCAACTATTCAAATTTTCATTTAAATCTCCTAAAATAAGATTATATGGTTTACATTTAAAGTTTTTCCACATATTAAAATTCAACTGTATCACAAAATATTTTATATATTTTCTACTCTGATGAATCTTTCCTTATTAAAATTATATTTTCTAGCTATTAATTATTGGATAGAGGATTAAACCAGTCAAATCTTAAAGGAAATTTAAAAGGAAATCTTAAAGAAAATCTTAAATTCAAGCCTGAATGCTCATTGAAAGGACTGATGCTGAGGCTGAAGCTCCAATATTTTGGTCACCTGATGTGAACAGCCAACTCATTGGAAAAGTCTCTAATGCTGGAAAAGCTTGAGAGCAGAAGGAAAAGAGGGTGCCAGAGTATGAGATGACCGGATGGTATCACTGATGCAATGTACATGAACTTGGGCAAACTTGGGGAAATGGTGAGGGATAGGAAGGCCTGGCATGCTGCAGTCCATGGAATTGAAAAGAGTTGGACATGACTGGGAGACTGAACAAGAACAACAATTCTTGGAATATAAAAATAGAGGAAAATTTCTATCATTATATTAGGAGTAAATATTTATTAGTCTATGGTGGATTTATGTGGATATTCTAAGCATATAACTATATTTAAAAGGATATACACAGTACTGAGGAAATAGCTCATCAACACTAAACCTGCCATAAAAGAAATATAAAAGGGTCTTCTCTAAGTGGAAAAGTAGAATCTATAGGAAAAGAAAAACCCCACAAGGAAAGGAAAATATATATAGGAAGGACTGGTAATCAACCATTTAAATAAGCCAGTATGAAGGTTAAAAAACAAAAAATTTAAAAACCAACTATAACCATAATAAATAGTTTAGGGGTAAATATGAAACTGTAAAATATGAAAAACAAAAATGTGAGTGAGCGGAGTAAAAAATTTAGCTCTTTAAAATATGTTGAGACTTAAATGACTGTCAGTTTAAAACAGGTAGGTATAGGTCAACACACAGGATCCCCATGGTAACCACAAATCAAAAACCTACAATAGGTACACAAAAACTAAAAAGAAAGAAACCCAGGTACTACTATAGAAAATCAGCAAACCACAAGAGAAGACAAAAAACAAGAACAGAAAAGATAAGAACTATAAAGTAAATGGAAACCAAGTAATAAGATAGCAGTAAGTTCATTTGTGTGTTAAGTCGTTTCAGTCATGTTATGAAATATCTGATATTTGAACTATCAGAAATGACAAGAAAGTCGGGGAAGTGATACTCATATCAGATGAAATAGACTTTAAAAGAAAAACAATAAGAAAAGACAAAGAAGGGGATTATGATATAAAGAGATCAATACAAAAAAGGATATTACACTCATAAACATAGAGGCACCCAATAGCAGAATACTTCAATATACAAAGCAAATACTAACAGACATAAAGGGAGAAAGTGACAATAATACAATAATAGTAGGGGAGTTTAAACCCCACTTACAACAGTGGACAGATCACTCAGACAGAAAACAATTAAGAAAACATTGGTCTTAAATGACACAACTGGTTATAGCACTGGTCATAGCAAACACCCTCTTCCAACAACACAAGAGAAGACTCTACACATGGACATCACCAGATGGTCAACACTGAAATCAGACTGATTATATTCTTTGCAGCCAAAGATGGAGAAGCGCTATACAGTCAGCAAAATCAAGACTAGGAGCTGACTGTGGCTCAGATCATGAACTCCTTATTGCCAAATTCAGACTGAAATTGAACAAAGTGGAGAAAACCACTAGACCATTCAGGTATGACCTAAATCAAATCCCTTATGACTATACAGTGGAAGTGAGAAATAGATTTAATGGACCAGATCTGATAGACAGAGTTCCTGATAAACTATGGGTGGAGGTTTGTGACACTGTACAGGAGACAGGAATCAAGACCATCCCCAAGAAAAAGAAATGCAAAAAAAGCAAAATGGCTGTCTGAGGAGGCCTTACAAAGAGCTATGAAAAGAAGGGAAGCAAAAAGCAAAGTAAAAAAGAAAAGATATACCCATTTCAATGCAGTGTTTCAAAGAATAGCAAGGAGAGATAAGAAAGCCTTCCTCAGTGATCAATGCAAAGAAATAGAGGAAAACAACAGAAAGGGAAAGACTAGAGATCTCTTCAAGAAAATCAGAGATACCGAGGGAACATTTCATGCAAAGATGGGCTCGAGAAAGGACAGAAACGGTAGGGACCCAACAGAAGCAGAAGAGATTAAGAAGAGGTGGCAAGAATAGACAGAAGAACTGTACAAAAAGATCTTCACGACCCGGATAACCACGATGGTGTGATCACTCACCTAGAGCCAGACATCCTGGAATGTGAAGTCAAGTGGCCTTAGAAAGCACTATGAGCAAAGCTAGTGGAAGTGATGGAATTCCAGTTGAGCTATTTCAAATCCTGAAAGATGATGCTGTGAAAGTGCTGCACTCAATATGCCAGCAAATTTGAAAAACTCAGCAGTGGCCACAGGACTGGAAAAGGTCACTTTTCATTCCAATCAAAAAGAAAGGCAATCCCAAAGAATGCTCAAACTACCACACAATTGCACTCATCTCACATGCTAGTAAAGTAATGCTCAAAATTCTCCAAGACAGGCTTCAGCAATACATGAACTTCCAGATGTTCAAGTTGGTTTTAGAAAAGGCAGAGGAACCAGATCAAATTGCCAACATCCGCTGGATCATCAAAAAAGCAAGAGAGCTCCAGAAAAATATCTATTTTTGCTTTATTGACTATGCCAAATCCTTCAACTATGTGGATCACAGTAAACTGTGGAACATTCTGAAAGAGATGGGAATACCAGACCACCCAACCTGCCTCTTGAGAAACCTATATGCAGGTCAGGAAGCAACAGTTAGAATTGGACATGGAACAGACTGGTTCCAAACAGGAAAAGGAGTACATCAAGGCTGTGTACTGTCACCCTGCTTATTTAACTTATATGCAGAGTACATCATGAGAAATGCTGGGCTGGAAGAAGCACAAGCTGGAATCAAGATTGCTGGGAGAAATATCAATAACCTCAGATATGCAGATGACAACACCCTTATATCAGATAATGAAGAAGAACTAAAGAGCCTCTTGATGAAAGTGAAAGAGGAAAGTGAAACAGTTGGCTTAAAGCTCAATATTCAGAAAACTAAGAACATGGCATCTAGTCCCATCACTTCATGGCAAATAGATGGGGAAAGAGTGGAGACAGTGGCTGACTTTATTTTTCTGGGCTCCAAAATCACTGCAGATGGTGATTGCAGCCATGAAATTAAAAGACGCTTACTCCTTGGAAGGAAAGTTATGACCAACCTAGACAGCATATTAAAAAGCAGAGATCTTACTTGGTCAACAAAGGTCCATCTATTCAAGGCTATGGTCTTTCCAGTGGTCATGTATGGATGTGAGAGTTGGACTATAAAGAAAACTGAGCACTAAAGAATTGATGCTTTTAAACTGTGGTGTTGGAGAAGACTTTTGAGAGTCCCTTGGAGTGCAAGGAGATCCAACCAGTCCATTTTAAAGGAGATCAGTCCTGGGTGTTCATTGGAAGGATTGATGTTGAAGCTGAAACTCCAATACTTTGGCCACCTGATGCAAAGAGTTGACTCATTGGAAAAGACCCTGATGCTGGGAAAGATTGAGGGCAGGAGGAGAAGGGGACAACAGGGGATGAGATGGCTGGATGGCATCACCGACTCAATGGACATGGGTTTGGGTGGACTCTGGGAGTTGGTGATGGACAGGGAGGCCTGGGGTGCTGCAGTTCATGGGGTCGCAAAGAGTCGGACATGACTGAGCGACTGAACTGAACTGAACTGAAATGACACAACAGACCATTTGGACTTACAGTTGTAGAGCATTCCATCCAAAAGCAGCAAAACACACACACTCTTCAAGTGCACATAGAACATTTTCCAAGATAGATCACATGCAAGGCCACATAAATTTCAACCAATTTAAAAGGATAGAAATTATATTAAGCATTTTTTCTAACCACAATAGTATAAAACTAGAAATCAATTACAGGAAAAACAAGTGGGAAAATAAACAAACACATGAAGACTAAACAATATGCTACTGAAAAACCATTGGGTCAGTGAGGAAACGATAGGAAGATCAGAAATACCTTGAAACAAGTGAAAATAGAAACACAATACTCCAAAGTCCATGGGAGCAAAAGCAGTCCTAAGAGGGAAGTTTATCATCATACAGATCCTCTTCAAGAAACAGGAAAAATCTCAAATAAACAACCTAACCTACCACGTTAAGGAATTAGCAAAAGAAGAACAATAAGCACATAGTCAGCAGAAAAAAGTAAATAATAAACACCAGAGAGGAAATAAGTAAAACAAATATGAAAAAAACAATAGAAAAGAACAATGAAACCAAGAGTTGGTTTTTTGAAAAGATAAACAAAATTGATGAACATTTAGCTGGGTCACCAAGAAGAAAGGAGAGAGGACCCAAATAAACAAATAAGAAATGAAAGAGGAGAAATAATAACTGATACCACAGAGATACAAAAAATTATAAGAGAATATTATGAACAGTTATAGACCAGCATATTGGACAACCTAGAAGAAATGTACAAATTTCTAGAAATTTGCAAACTGCCAAGACTGAATCAAGAAGAAACATATCAATAATAAACCTAATCAATAATAATGAAATTGAACTTGCAATTTTAAAAAAATTCCAGCAAATAAAAGTCCAGGATTGAACTGTGTCACACGTTTGTGAACATACATAAGAGAACTCATATCTATCCATCTCAAACTATTCTAAAAAACTGAAGAGGACAAAATACTATCAAATTCACCTTACAAGACCACCATTACCCTGATACCAAAACTAGACAAAGATACCACAAGAAAAGATAATTATAGGCCAACATCTTAGATGACTATAGGTAGACTCAGGTAATGCTGATAATATTTTGAGTCAATACAGCTATTGCTACTATTCTAAAGGATAATCAAAGCATCAAGATATTAAGACACACAAGTGTATATAGAAAATGGAGCCTCTGTCCCTTTAATGTTTTGCCTGCCTTAGGGTCAATTTGTTGTTATTATCAGTGTCAATTAAACTGCTTATTTTGTTCATAGCCTATAAGCAACCATATCATGTTTGCCCACAAATAACAATCCTTCTAAACATCCAAAAGATATGCAACATGTAGACCACACAAGTCCACCATAAAAGTAGTCAGTATATTTATAACATACAAATACACACACACACACAGACACATGCCCCCCCCCAAACATGTCCATTTATGTTTTTCTTCTTGACTTCTTAGAAAAAATGATAGCTATTAAACAAGTTATAAATATTAAATTATGTTCTTCAAAAAGAGTGGTAGAAAACTATTTGAAAGTCTGAAATGCATTTTGACTATACCCAGAATTGTTTACACTATTTCCAAGATGATATTGTCCCAAGTAGTTCAGTTAGTAAAGAATCTGCCTGCAATGCAGGAGACTCAGGTTCAATCCCTGGGGTTGAGAAGATCCCCTGGAGAAGGAAATGGCAACCCACTCCAGTATTATTGCCTGGAGAATCCCATAGACATAGGAGTCTGGCAGGGTACAGTCCATTGGGGTTGCAAGAGTTGGAAACAACTTAACGACTAAACCACCACCACTGTCTGTCCCAAAAGTACATGGAAGTCCTTATTATCTGTTTTAAAATACATCAAATAATTTTCTGTCATATTTTAATGTTTTACTTATAATAATTACTTTGCAACATAATTGTTTAGTATATACATCATTTAGTATTCCATTTACCAAGTAAAGGAAATGATGATTTAATTACCAAAATTAATGCTAACCAAATGGATTATGCAGTCTTTAATTATGCTTTAAGAAATATTAATATCAATTTCTGGTAGAAAGTTCACAGTCATTTTCCTGCTTTTTATAAATGGATCAAATAATGTTATGTAACTGCCAGTAACTATTTCTTTGGATCGCAAATAAATACCCACCTACTCAGTACAATAACCTGGGAAAAAATCAATTGAAAGAGAGTCCTACAAGGTAAAGTAGGAAATTGTATAAACTAATATATGTCATCTTGAAATGGAAAATAAGAATTAATTCTTACAAAACAAGAAGTCACAAACTGGCAAAAATGTCTATCACAGGAAGTAATCTATTAGTAACTAATCTGAACCAACTAGATGCTATCTGTAATAGAACTGAATAATCAGAAGAATTTAGTCATTTTTCCAATGAACATTATATAATCGTCTTTTCAATCTTTTAGAATTTCATTAATGAAATCTTCATAAAACAATCTCAATAAAAATCATGTTTACATGGATCTCTGAAGGAGCTCCCAATAGCCAAAGCTGAAATAACCTGAGCAAAAATAAAAACATTACCTCAGCACTGGGTTTAACAAAGAATAAAATAATTAGCTTTGCATCTGTATTAATTTTACTTTTCAGTTTTTATATTTAGAATTTTCATATAATGATATTGACTTTTTTCTTTCAAAGTACAGTTCAGTTTCAAAGTACATAGATCAAATTGCCAGCATCCGTTGGATCATAGAAAAAGCAAAAGAATTCCAGAAAAACATCTACTTCTGTTTCATTGACTATGCTAAAGCCTTTGACTGTGTGGATCACAATAAACTGTGGAAAATTATTAAAGAAATGGGAATACCAGACCACCTTACCTGCCTCCTAAGAAATCTGTATGCAAGTCAAGAAGCAACAGTTAGACCTGAATATGAAACAATGGACTGGTTCCAAATTGGGAAAGGAGTATGTCAAGACTGTATATTGTCACCCTGCTTATTTACCTTCTATGCTCATAGATCAGTTGGTAAAGAATCTGCCTGCAATACAGGAGACCCTAGGTTGATTCCTGGGTCAGGAAGATTCACTAGAGAAGGGATAGGCTATGCACTCCAGTATTATTGGGCTTCCCTTGTGGCTCAGCTGGTAAAGAATGTGCCTGCAATGCAGGAGACCTGGGTTTGATCCCTGGGTTGGGAAGATCCCTGGGGAAGGGAAAGGCTACCCACTCCAGAATTCTCTGGCCTAGAGAATACCATGGGCTCTACAGTCCATTGGGTGTAAAGAGTCAGTCACGACTGAGCAACATTCACTTTCACTGCCATGCAGAGTACATCATGCGAAATGCTAGTCTAGATGAAGCACAAGCTGGAATCAAGATTTCTGGGAGAAATATCAATAACCTCAGATATGCAGATGACACCACCATTATGGCAGAAAGTGAAGAGAAACTAAAGAGCCTCTTAATGAAAGTGAAAGAGGAGAGTGAAAAGTTGGCTTAAAATTCAACATTCTTTGGCCCATTTTTTGATTGGGTCATTTATTTTTCTGGAATTGAGCTGCAGGAGTTGCTTATATATTTTTGACATTAATCCTTTGTCTGTTTCTTCATTTGCTATTATTTTCCCCCATTCTGAAGGCTGTCTTTTCAACTTGCTTATAGTTTCCTTTGTTGTGAGAAAGCTTTTAAGTTTAATTAGGTCCCATTTGTTTATTTTGCTTTTGTTTCCAATATTCTGGGAGGTGGGTCATAGAGGATCCTGCTGTGATTTATGTCAGAGAGTGTTTTGCCTATGTTTTCCTCTAGGAGGTTTATAGTTTCTGGTCTTACGTTCAGATCTTTAATCCATTTTGAGTTTATTTTTGTCTGTGGTGTTAGAAAGTGTTCTAGTTTCATTCTTTTACAAGTGGTTGACCAGTTTTCCCAGCACCACTTGTTGAAGAGGTTGTCTTTTTTCCATTGTATATTCTTGCCTCCTTTGTTGAAGATAAGGTGTCCATAGGTTCGTGGATTTATCTCTGGACTTTCTATTTTGTTCCATTGATCTATATTTCTGTCTTTGTGCCAGTACCATAATGTCTTGATGACTGTGGCTTTGTAGTAGAGCCTGAAGTCAGGCAGGTTGATTCCTCCAGTTCCATTCTTCTTTCTCAAGATTGCTTTGGCTATTCGAGGTTTTTTGTATTTCCATACAAATTGTGAAATTATTTATTCTAGTTCTGTGACGAATACCGTGGTAGCTTGATAGGGATTGCATTGAATCTATAGATTGCTTTGGGGTCATATACTCATTTTCACTATATTGATTCTTCCAATCCATGAACATGGTATATTTCTCCATCTATTTGTGTCCTCTTTGATTTCTTTCATCAGTGTTTTATAGTTTTCTATGTATAGCTCTTTTGTTTCTTTAGGTAGATATACTCCTAAGTATTTTATTCTTTTTATTGCAATGGTGAATGTTATTGTTTCCTTAATTTCTCTTTGTTAGTGTATAGGAATGCAAGGGATTTCTGTGTGTTAATTTTATATCCTGCAACTTTACTATATTCATTGATTAGCTCTAGTAATTTTCTGGTAGAGTCTTTAGGGTTTTCTATGTAGATGATCATGTCATCTGCAAACAGTGAGAGTTTCACTTCTACTTTTCCTATCTGGATTCCTTTTATTTCTTTTTCTGCTCTGATTGCTGCGGCGAAACAGACATACAGATGGCTAACAAACACATGAAAAGATGCTCAACATCACTCATTATCAGAGAAATGCAAATCAAAACCTCTTATGAGGTACCATTACACGCCAGTCAGGATGGCTGCTATCCAAAAGTCTACAAGCAATAAATGCTGGAGAGGGTGTGGAGAAAAGGGAACCCTCTTACACTGTTGGTGGGAATGCAAACTAGTACAGCCACTATGGAGAACAGTGTGGAGATTCCTTAAAAAACTGGAAATAGAACTGCCATATGACCCAGCAATCCCACTTCTAGGCATACACACTGAGGAAACCAGATCTGAAAGAGACACGTGCACCCCAATGTTCATCGCAGCACTGTTTATAATAGCCAGGACATGGAAGCAACCTAGATGCCCATCAGCAGACGAATGAATAAGAAAGCTGTGGTACATACACACAATGGAATATTACTTGGCCACTAAAAAGAATTCATTTGAATCAGTTCTAATGAGGTGGATGAAACTGGAGCCCATTATACAGAGTGAAGTAAGGCAGAAAGAAAAACACCAATTCAGTATACTAACACATATATATGGAATTTAGAAAGATGATAACAATAACCCTACATGCAAGACAGAAAAAGAGACACAGATGTACAGAACAGACTTTTGGACTCTATGGGAGAAGGCGAGGGTGGGATGATCTGAGAGAACAGCATCAGAACATGTATATTATCAAGTGTGAAACAGATCGCCAGTCCAGGTTGGATGCATGAGACAAGTGCTCAGGGCTGGTGCACTGGGATGACCCAGAGGGATGGGATGGGGAAGGGGGAAGGAGGGGGGTTCAGGATGGGGAACACATGTAAATCCATGGCTGATTCATGTCAATGTATGGCAAAAACCACTACAATATTGTAAAGTAATTAGCCTCCAACTAATAAAAATAATTGGGGGAAAAAAAAAAACAAAAACTCAACATTCTTAAAACAAAGATCATGGAATCCAGTTTCATCACTTCATGGCAAGTATATGGAGAAACAATGGAAACAGTGACAGACTTTATTTTCATGGGCTCCAAAATCACTGTGGATGGTGACTGCAGCCACGAAATTAAAAGACGCTTGTTCCTTGGAAGAGAAGCTATGACAAACCTAGACAGCATATTAAAAAGCAGAGACATTACTCTACTGAGAAAGATCCATCTGGCTTTTCTAGTAGTCATGGAGGGATGTTAGAGTTGGACTATAAAGAAAGCTGAGCACCGAAGAACTGATGCTTTCGAACTGTGGTGTTGAAGAAGACTCTTGTGAGTCCCTTGGACTGCAACAAGATCCAACCAGTCCATCCCAAAGGAAATAAGTTCTGAATATTCATTGGAAGGACTGATGGTGAAGCTGAAACTCCAATACTTTGGCCACCTGATGTGAAGAGCTGACTCATTTGAAAAGACCCTGATGCTGGGAAAGATTGAAGGCAGGAGGAGAAGGGGATGACAGAGGATGAGATGGTTGGATGGCATCACTGACTTGATGAACATGAGTTTGAGCAAGTTTCAGGAATTGGTGATGGACAGAGAAGCCTGGTGTGCTGCAGTCCATGGGATTGCAAAGAGTCAGACATGACTGAGGAACTGCACTGAACTGATTGACTTTTTCCTTCAAAATACAGTTCATTAAATTCTAATATATATCAGATTTGTGTAACCACCACCACAGTCAAGATACAGAACAGTTTCTTCACAATACTGAACTCACTTTAGCAATCCGCGTGTAGTTACTTCCTCCCACAACCTTATATCTGGTAACCACTGATCTGTTCTCAAAAACTATAGGGGTTTTTTGTTTTCTTTTTGAAAATGTCATGCAAATTGAAACAAACAGCCTAATAAGAGCTCAGTCTAGTATCTCTGAAATTCACCCAAGTTGTTGGATATATCAGCAGTTTGTCTTTTTTGTTGCTGAGTAATATCCCATTGAATGGATGAGAACATTTTGTTTATCCATTCACCCACTGAAGGACGTTTGAGTTTTCCCATTTATGTTTGTTTTGGTTTGGTTCTGGCAAATATGAATAGAGCTGTCATAAATATATTTATACAGATATTTGTGTAAACATTGGTTTTCAGTTCTCTAGGTTAAAAACCCAGGAGCAGGACAGCTGAGTGAAATGATAAGCATATGTTTAACTCTTATAAGAAACTTCCAAAATGCTTTCAGAGTGACAATACCATTTTGCCACCAGCAAATGGTATGATCTTCACTTTGCATGATTGCCAATATTTTTTTTTCTTTAGCCATGATAACAGATGTGTAGTGGTATTTTGTATGCAAGGGTGTGCACTAATTCGCTTCAGTCATGTCAGACTCTGTGTGACCCTGTGGACTGCAGCCTGCCAGGCTTCTCTGTCTATGGGATTCTCCAGGCAAGAATACTGGAATGGGTTGCCATTTCCTTTGCAGGAGATTTTCCTGATCCAGGGACTGAACCTGTGTCTCTTATGTCTACCTGCGTTGGCAACCGGCTTCTTTACCACTAGCACCACCTGGGAAGCACAGTGGTGTCTTACCAGGACCTTAATTTGCATTTCAGTAAAGGAATGAGGTGAATGCATCTTCATGGGTGCTTTTTTTTTTTTTTGCCATCATTGTATCTCCTTTTGCATGTGTTTATTCAAATCCTCTGACCTATTTTTAAATGTATTGTTTTATGACTGTAGAATCTTGAGAGTTCTTCATACATTCAAAATACATTTTATTTGTTGGATATGTAATTTACAAATATTTTTACTTTGTAGCCTGTCTTCATTTTCTTAAATTGTCTTTTACAAAGCAAAAGATTTTTTTAATTTTGATAAACCCCAATTTATCTTTTCTCTTTCTTTTATGAACCACATTTTTAGTGTCACATTTAAGACCACTTCACCTACCACAGGCCACATAGATATTCTTTTTTCTTATAAAAGTTTTACAGTTTTATGTTTTACATTTAGATCTATGATCTCTTTCTGAGTGAATTTTTTGTATAAGGTTAGAGGTTTAGGCCAAGTTTCACTTTTTCTTTCTGTTTCTTTCATCCACGTCTCTCTATACCAATGTCACAATACCTTGATAATGGTAGTTGTATATAGTAAGTATTGGAGTTTCTCAGTGACTCAGTGGTAAAGAATCTATCTGCCAATGCTAGAGGGGCAGGAGATACGGGTTCAATCCCTGGGTCGGGAAGATCCCCTGGAGAGGAAATGACAAGCCACTCCAGTATTCTTACCAGGATAACCCCATGGACAGAGGAGCCTGGAGGGCTACAGTCCATGGGGTTGCAAAGAGTCAGATAAGATTGAGCAACTGAGCACACACAGTAAGTCTTAAAATCAAGTAATGTGATTTCTCCAAATCTATTTATTTATCAAATACTTTTCATTATCATATAAACATATTAAAAGGAAGGAAGGAAGAGAGGGAGGAAGGAAGAGAGAGAGAGAGAAAGGAAGAAAGATAGGCAGGGAGGAAAGAAGGGAAGGAACGAAAAAGAAAGAATGAGAGAGAAAAAAGAAAGAAGTAGAATTTACTTAAGAATTGAAAATAATTAGAAGGAAAGGGAAAATATAAAATCACCATTATGACATCACATTAATAATTGTTCCAGGCAATATCCACTGATGAATGCTAAAAAATTTTAATGGGAAAAACATTAAAGAGGAACAGGATAGTTGCAGGGCCTCTAGGTATCTTCCCCAAATATTCATGTTGATGTTGTTGTTGACTCACTAACTTATGTCCGACTCTTTGCAACCATGGACTGCAGCACACCATGCTTCTCTGTCCATCACTATCTCATTAAGTTTTCTCAAACTCATGCCCACTGAGTTGGTGATTCCATCCAACCATCTCTCCCTGTCACTCCCTTCACCTCTTGCCCTCAGTTTTTCCCAGCATCAGGGTCTTTTCCAGTGAGTCAGCTCTTCTCATCAAGTAGCCAAAGTATTGGAACTTCAGCTTCAGCATCAATCTGGTGAATGAAATCTGACACTGTTTCCACATTTCCCCCATCTATATGCCATGAAGTGCTAGGATCAGATGTCACGATCTTAGTTTTTTTAATGATGTTGAGTTTAAGCCAGTTTTTTCACTCTCCTCTTTCACCTTCATCAAGAGGCTCTTTAGTTCCTCTTCACTTTCTGCCATAAGGGTGATATCATCTGCCTATGTGAGGTTATTGATACTTCTCCCAGAAATTTCAATTGCAGCTTGTGCTTCATCCAGTCCAGCACTTCACATGATGTACTCTGCATAGAAGTTAAATAAGCAGGGTGACAATATACTGCCTTGACTGTACTCCTTTCCCAAATTTGAACCAGTCCATTGTTCCATGCTTCCCTGATAGCTCAGTTGGTAAAGAATCTGCCTGCAATGCAAGAGACCCCAGTTCAATTCCTGGCTCAAGAAGATCTGCTGGAGAAGGGATAGGCTACCTACTCCAATAATCTAGGGCTTTCCTTGCGGCTCAGCTGGTAAAGAATTCACCTGCAATGAGTGAGATCTGGCTTCTATTGCTGGGTTGGGATGATCCTTAGAGAAGGGAAAGGCTACCACTCCAGTATTCTGGCCTGGAGAATTCCATGGACTACATAATCCATGGGGTTGCAAAGAGTCAGGCATGACTGAGTGACTTTTGCTTTACTTTCATTGTTCCATGTCCAGTTCTAACTGTTGCTTCTTGCCCCACATTCAGGTTTCTCAGGAGACAGGTCAGGTGGTCTGGTATTTCCATCTCTTTAAGAACCTTCCACAGTTTGTTGTGATGCACAGAGTCAAAGGCTTTAGCATGGTCAATGAAGGAGAAGTAGATTTTTTTTTTTTTGAATGCCCTGCTTCCTTTGCTTTTTGTATGATCATCATATGTTGACAATTTGATCTTTGGGCATCATCCAACATCAGCTCCAGCCTTACCGGACTCCCTTCCCAGTCACTCCAGCAGGGCCTTTGTCTCAACCTCTGGATGCATATTGACTGACACCTGATGGCCAGTGAAGGTTTAAACACTCAACATGGAGAAGCGCTGGGACAGGCAGGGCACCAGGCATGTTGTTCAGCTACACTGTGCCCGACGGCCACCTCCCTGCTGGCTAGTACCTGACAAAACATTGTCCACTGGAGAAGGCAATGGCAAATCACTTCCGTATTCTTGCCTTGAGAACCCCATGAACAGTATGAAAAGGCAAAAAGGTAGGAAACTAAAAGATGAACCCCCAGGTTGTTAGGTGCCCAATATTCTACTGGGGTAGAGAAGAGAAATAACTACAGAAAGGATGAAGAGGCTGAGCCCAAGCAGAAACAATGCCCGATTGTGGATGTATCTGGTGGTGAAAGTAAAGTCTGAGGCCCTAAAGATCAATAACACACAGGAACCTGGAATGTTAGGTCCATGAATTAAGTTCAATTGGATGTGGTGAAACAGGAAATGGCATGAGTAAACATCCATATTTTAGGAATCAGTGAATTAAAATGGACTGTATTGGGAGAATTTAATTCAGATGACCATCGTATCTACTACTATGGACAATAATCCCCTAGAAGGAATGGAGTATCCCTCATAGTCAACAGAAGAATCCAAAATGCAATAGTTGGCTGCAGTCTCAAAAATGACAGAATGATCTTGGTTCATTACCAAGGCCAACCATTCAACATCACAGTAATCCAAGTCTATGCCCTGACCAGTAATCCTGAAGAAGCTGAAGTTGAACGTTTCTATGAAGACCAACAAGATCTCCTAGAATTAACACAAAAAATAGATGTTCTTTTCATCATAGGGGGCTGGAATGCAAAAGCAAGAAGTCAATAAACACCTGGAATAACAGGTAAGTTTGGCCTTGGAGAAAAAATGGAGCAGGGCATAGGCTAACAAAGTTTTGCCAAGAGAATGCACTGGACATCGCAAACACCCCCTTCCAACAACACAAGAGATGATTGTACACACAGACACCACAAAATGGTCAGTACCCAAATCAGATTGATTATATTCTTTGCAGTCAAAGATGAAAAAGCTCTATACAGTCAGCAAAAACAAGACTGGGAGCTGACTGTGGCTCAGATCATCAGCTCCTTATTGCAAAATTCAGACTAAAATTGAAGAAAGTAAGGAAAACCACTAGGCCATTCAGGTATGACCTAAATCAAATCCCTTTTGATTTTACAGTAGTGGTAATGAATAGATTCAATGGACTAGAACTGGTAGAATACCTGAAGAACTATGGACCGAGGTTCATAACATTGTACAGGAGGTGATGACCCAAAACCATCTCTAAGAAAAAGAAATGCAAAGTGATTGTGTGAGGAGGCCTTACAAATAGCTGAGAAAAGAAGAGAAGTTAAGGGCAAAGGAGAGAGGGAAAGAGATACCCAACTAAATGCTGAGATCCAGAAAACAGCAAGGAGAGATAAGAAAGGCTTCTTAAAAGACCAATGTGAAGAAATAGAGGAAAACAATAGAAAGGGAAAGACCAGAGATCTCTTTAAGGAAACTGGAGATACTAAGGAACATTTCATACAAAGACAGGCATAATAAAGGACAAAAAATCAGAAGCAGATGAGATTAAGAAAAAGTGCCAAGAACACACAGAAGAACTGTACCAAAAAAAGCTCTTAATGACCCAGGTAACCACGATGGTATGGTCACTCACCTAGAGCCAGACATCCTTGAGAGCGAAGTCAAGTGGCCTTAAGAAGCATTACTATGAACAAAGCTAGTGGAGGAATTTCAGCTGAGCTATTTCAAATCTTAAAACATAATGCTGTTAAAGTGCTGCACTCATTATGCCAGGAAATTTGGAAAACTCAGCAGTGGCCACAGGACTGGAAAAGATCAGTTTTATTTCCGATCTCAAAGAAAGACAAAGCCAAAGAATGTTCAAATTAGTGTACAGTTGCACTCATTTCACATGCCAGCAAGCTTATGCTCAAAATCCTTCAAGCTAGGCTTCAGCAGTACTTGAACTGAGAACTTCCAGATGTTCAAGTTGGATTTAGAAAAGGGAGAAGAACTAGAGATCAATATTCATGTTACTATGGTGGTTTTAGGCATTTCCCCAGTGGCTCAGCAGTAAAGCATTCGCCTGCAATGCAGGAAACATAGGTTCAGTACCTGGGTTGGGAAGATCCCCTAGAGAAGGAAATGGCAACCCACTTCAGCGTTCTTGTCTGGGAAATCCATGGACAGAGAAGCCTGGAGGCTTATAGTCTGTGGGATCACAAAGAGTCAGACACGATTGAGCAACTGAGCATGTACATAGTGGTTTTAACATATATTTTCAAATTATCTGATACTCCTCCCTGAAGGGATGGAGTTTAATTCTTCTCCCCTTAAACATGAACTGGATTTAATGATTCACCTCTAACAAATAGACTATAGAAAGGGAAAAAGCATAATTTTACAGTGGAGGATCCAGGCAGATAGTACTTTAACCAAGTAACTATGGTTAGAATCACCAGTAACAAATCATGTTGATACTAGTTTCTTTGGTATGATACAGTGAAAAAGGGTACATTGCCTCTGTGGTATCCTTTCCAGTGGTGCATAACCTCAAACTGATCATGAAAAAAACATCAGACAAACCCAGATGGCTATAAAATACTGCCCAGTCCTCCTTAAAACTGTCAAGGTCATGGAAGGTGAGAAAAACTGAGAGGCTATCACAAATTAGACAGATTATAGAGACATGATGAGCGCATACACAGGGTTGTTGTAGTTGTTTACTCATTAAGTTGTGTTTGACTCTTTTGCAACACCACATATTGCAGCCGACTAGGTTCCTCTGTCTATGGGATTTTTCCAGGCATGAATACTGGAGTGGGCTGCCAAGGATTGAACCCATGTCTCCTGCATTGGCAGATGAACTCTTTACCACTGGGTCACCAGGGAAGCCCAATATACAGGGTATCCTGCATTAAAAACAGGGAACTAAAAGAAAAAAAAAAAAAACAGTGAAAAACTGGTAAAAATCAGATACAGTCTATAGCTAATATCCATGTACCATGTCAGCTTCTAAGTTTTGACAAGTACACCATGGGTATGTAAGCTAACATTTGGGGAAGATTTGTGAAATGGATAGTGAATTCTCCATACCATCTTTGTGACTCTTGTTTAAATTTAAACAAAAAGTCTAAAAACCATATTTCCCTTTGTTCAGTTATAAATACTCAAGCATTAACCATCAAAAAAATCAATATTCTCTTTATCTCCTCCTTTAAGTGAATTCATCATAAGAATAAAACAATCCTTTCACTCACAGAAGTCTTAAAATTTCCCATTTTTTAATTAAGTATTCAGTAACATCCAGCAGTGAATAAGAATACCACACAATATATATTCTGCTCAGAGAAACTATATTATATACTTATGGAGTATATATTGCTTTTACCAGTATTTTCTCATTTTTCCTTTCATTTGATAAAAACAGCATAATTTTCCTGGGGAATCCTTCTTCCCCACCCACAGTTCAGTTGGTTTTGGATGGGGCTGTTTTAGGGGAGGCATAAAGTCCAAGACTTGGTCTTTAAACTGGTTCCAGATGCCTGTACTAGTAATGGATTTTAGGATGACTACCTCTTTCTTGGTGGTTCATTCAAGGATAATCCTGGAAGAATTCTTTAATCGCCTGGAAAACAACACTCTCTCATTGCAATGAACTGCTGGACTGCTACACTCTTAATCGTGAAGTTACTGGGACCCAAGAGTGGAGTCTGAAGATGCAATCAACCCAATGGAAAGCAAAGCCAAGGGATGAGAAAGAGAACTATCTGGCCTTGATGACATTGTTTAATCTACTTTGCTTAGCTATGGCTAAAGATTGTCCTGGAAAACTGACCCCAGATATTTCTTGGTCAATAAATTCCTTAACTCCTATTTTATAACTGGGCATGGGGGAGTGGAATTAGAATTAGATAATATGAAACGTGCCTCAGAAAAGCTTTTTCAAAGTTACCAACATAAATGTTGGATAAAATAAACCTGATGTACTTTGTGTCCTATTTAGACAAAGAGAAAAGAAGTAATAATGATTTATTTTGAATCTCACTGATTTATTCCACATCTATTCCATTTAAAGTTGTATAAAACAACCACCCATCTTTCCTTTTGGTTGCATACAACATGTAAAATACTATGCTGATTTAAAAAATGGAACAAATCAATCTTATAAAATTAGTAGATAATTACATGTGGGCTTCCTTGATGGCTCAGCAGGTAACGAATCCACTGGAATGCAGGAGACAAAGGAGATGCAGGTTTGATCCCTGGATCAGGAGATCCCCTGAAGGAGAAAAATGGCAAACCCACTCCATATTCTTGCCTGAAAAACCACATGGACAAAGGAGCCTGGCATGCTACAGTCTGTGGGGTCATAGAGTCAGACATGACTGGGCAACAGACACATGCAAACAGGTGTTATTTTAAAACTGGAAAGAATATAGTGGAGAGCATCTAGGAATGAGCCCCAAAAGATTTGGAGAGTTCAAAGTCAGGAATCTTTACAATCTCATATACTATTACATGTAAGCATTTCTTATTTTCCTGGATCCAAATGAAAGAAGACATAGAAGTCGAGTGTTTAATAGAAGCAAGACTTTAAACAAATAAAACCATGCCACAGCACATGTACCTTTACCCATCAGCAGAAACCTCATGGACTAAGAGAGTTTATATTCCATCTGTGTTCTTATGCACTCCATATCTGCAGTTCCATACAATTTCCTCAATTAATCTAAAACAGCATGTGAGTGTATAATTCATAATTAAAGTATAAAAAAAGTGAACTGATTCCATTCTTATATATTGAATCATTTTATGACATACACAAAAGGAAAACCATCCTTTGAGGAAAAGCTCTCTAAACTGAAGATTGAGTGGTAGCAGAATCCTTCTTTTGAAAAACTGTTTCAGGTATAAGATTACATCATCCATAGCATGCAGGTAACAACATTTCCCCATTTCAGCATTCTTTAAATTTCTTATTCTCGACAAGCCCCTTACCCCTTTCACCCTTATCTACCTAAATGGTTCACAAACTAAGTTGCATGAGATTCTACATGGAAGATTTACAAGGGTGAGACGTGAGGACTGGCAGATGTTCTTCAATTCACTCTTTGAATGGGAAGGGCGTGTGGAAATGGCATCGGTTTGAATGACATTTGGAGTAATGGCCTGCCATTCGGCTGGCACTTTTAGTGTTAAGCAAGTGATCTGCAAAGTAAAGTGGATTCACAGTTAGAGTCAGCACCAGTGCACAGGTCGCCCGTAAAAATAGAAGATTCCATTATTCTTCAGGCTCCCTAGAGGGAGCAAGGTCTCTAGCATCATTACCAGGACTAAATCTGACTTTTCTACCTCCCCTAATTTCCTCCTAGTAATTATAGGTCAAGCACTCTTTTGTAAATTATAAAACCTTTGTTCTTATCAAAAATGAATAGCTGAGGAAAAAATTATAAAAAGAGTCCAAGGAAAAAAATTTCAATTAGAAAACCAAGCTAATTTGGTATGACCAAAGACTGTCAGGCATACTGACAGCGCTCTATTATGCAGTCATTTGGGCTCTTTCAAATTAGTTATGTTAATGTCCTGTGAGTGAATGTAACACTTGGATGGGACAAGATTTCTGCAATTAATTTCGGCAGTCAGTGGAGAGACAAGCAAATTTATTTTCCCCCTCTCTGGGAATTGGTAGTGGAGGGTGTGAGGTAGCGAAAGTGCATTTAGGAAGAGTACAAGCTAAACACAAGCCCTAAATAAAGCAGAAACAATGGGAGCCAATGCCTCCTCATTCATTCAATTGACAATGTTTTGCAGCTTAAACCTGTTTTATTAATTATGTTTGACATTTCCTTAATTAGTTTCATTTACACCAAATCAATCCCTACTGCTGTATGGCATCATTTATCATTTTGAAAAATTTGCATACTGAGTGCTGACTTTTCCTACTTAATTATACATTAAAAGTGTCAAGCGCGCTTGCTGCCTGGCATTATCTGCGGCAGAAAGGTTTGTGGCTGGACGGTGATGGTATTAATCATTAAGAGCCCCCAAGTGCTGCTGGGTAATATCTGGGGAGTAGAGTGGCTCTCATTTTAACGCTAGAGAGCAGAAGTGCCTTTGTAAAATGACCCAGAGCAAAAACAAAATAAATGACCTAAAACATCCGATGTACTGTAATACTTTGCTCTTTCAATAAAAAGATGCTTTGGTGGGTAGGTTTACTATTAACTATTCATTTCCTATAAGTTTAAACATGATGATTCCTCTAGTAGTAAATTGGTGATCTCTGCTTCCGCTTGAAAACAAGATATCTTGGTTGAGTATATAATGGTGGCTTGGTAGCATACATTCCAATGGACGTCAACCTAAACATGTTACTTTACAAACGAAAGCGAGAAAAGATAGTGTGCCATTAATCCAGTGATTGATGTTGCTCATTTCTTTCCTACTTATAACTTTCATGAATAAGCAACTATTTTTCACTGAACAACATGGAATACAACTAAATATAGAATATAAAAATCTAATACTATAGCGGAACTTCATTTGTACAGGCTAATCATTAGATTTCAATATTATGGAATTTTCAGTGATGAAAAAATTGTGAGGCTAAAAATGTTAAGCACAAAGCATGATGGTGAGCCATAGCAATGAAAGAGTTAAAGAGAACCTGTTTGTAAATTGTATATCAAACTCTGCCTGCCTTCATGTCAGAACCCAAATTTAGTGCATTTAATATTCAAATTCATTTTCAAATGCTTGCCCATTAACATAATATATGCCACTTTGCAAGCCTGGTCAGAGAAATCTGTAACTAAATAATTTTCAAGTTTCCTTCATATCAGATGCATTATATGCAGTGTGAAATTATTTCCCCATTCAATTCCTCTGCTGAACAGCAGAAAAGCAACACACAATATAGTAGATATTACTGCAAGTGCATTACATTCTTTAGGAGCTACTATATATGCAAGGACATTTATAATTGCTAATTTTAAGTGAGCATTTAATTGCATAGCTTGTGTCTAATTGTAAGGTTAATGTGCAATTGAAGTACAACATTACGTTAAACTTAGAAAAGAGGGATGTATATGGCACAAATGTATTATGTAAATATTATAACTCACTCATTTATGTTTTCAGTTAAATAGGCTGTGCTTTTTTTAACAATGCCTTCATTAAATGTACTCATTTGTTCCCAAATGAAAATAATTTAATAATGGAAAATGTGTATTTAATTTAAATATCTAATGTTGGAAAACACCATAATGACCCAAGGAGTTGGTGACAGGTCAGCTAAAATTGTTTAAATGTTGAAATCAATAGCACACTTTTTACATAGCTGGTATTTCTCAAATTTTGTATCTTTAAATCTACACTTAGATTCTTTCTTGCCCCATGAGCCAGGATTCTTAATCCTAGTTACAAATTTTAAATGGGTAAACAGCTTTTCTCACCAGGAAAGAATAAAAAAATATTGTAAATAATGATGATCATGATAAGAAGAGACAGCATATTTTAACACTTACTTACTCTGTCCCAGTCACTGTGCTAGATGTTTTATATTTATTGTCTTTATCCTCACAATAATCTGATGAGACAGACATATGATTACTCCACTGAGGCTAACAATTTTAAGTAACCAGCCTAAGGTCACAGATCTAAGTGGCAAAGTTGAATGTCACAAAAAGATTGCCTCTCCAAAGCCCATGACCCCAGTGATTTTGCTGAACTACGTAAGTTTTTAATTTTCCACCAACTTCTTAAGGCATGTGTGCTGTGGTAAAAAAGATATCAGCATTTTCAATCTGATTGTCATGCTTAAATCATAGTCTATCACTACTGATTATATGACTTTGGGTAATTTACTCAAATTTTATGGGCTCTTTTCTCATCTATAAATCTGGGTCAGTATACCTGCTTCACGTGGTTGCTAGAAGAAGTAAGAAATGGTCACATTCTAGGATGTAAGTAATCAACATGACTTGTCCTGTCCCTGTTAGATGTAAAATACCTGTTAACATTTGACCCTGCAATGAGGTTTAAGCCCTCCTTCATCAGTTTTGTTCACCAAGGTTTACCAAAAACGTAGAACAAATTTGGGCACATTGTAGGAACTCACAATTATCCATGAAAGAGTATGTGTGACGATGATGTTTTATAAGAAGTCCTGCAACTGCCAGCCCCCCAACCCCTGGTACTGTCAAAGAAGCTTCCTCACCACACCCTCAAAACAGCCCTCACAATCTACTTAGAATCTGTGCCAGTTTTAGAAAAACAAAACCATCTGCCTTTTCTCTTCTACTGCTCCTCCACTGCATTCCTATCTGTGTCCAGGGCCAGGGCACTTCTGATTCCCCCTTGCCAACTCGCTTAGTGGAAATGGAAGTAATAACAGAGGCTAATTTATGCCCATAATCTAATCAGAGTAACTCAGAGTTAAACCGAGAGAGAAAATCAGGACCCGATTACAGTTTTTCACTAACAGCACATTTTATATTATGGAGCTGTAATAGTTTTAATATAAGTTGATAACAATCCAAAGTCAAGAACAAAATATACTTAGAGTATTTAATATTTGATTCCAACAGTTTGGAGGGTATTCAATATTGCAAACCTTAGGATGGTAGAAGTAGATTTTTCTTGGCAATGGATTTCATTACATATTTTTAAAGGAAAAACTTTAATGTGTGAATTGAAATTATCAAATAATCACACACTGAAATAAATGTATGCATGCATGAGTCACATAAACATAAAGTTAGTTTATATACATATTCCACACAGCTTTACTTGCTTCATTATATGGAGTAGCTCCAGATGCACGTGGTCTTTCAAGGATACACACAGACATTCTCCATATTAAAAAAAAAAAATCTACAATTCAGAAACTCTCTGTATGTAAAAAAAAAAAAAAATTAGAAAAACTCATTTACTAGGCTCCTACAGGATTCATTAACCTTTGTCTTCTTTTAAGAAACCAGGAACTGTTCTAAAACTGACATTGTCATTAAAACCCAATAGGAAGTCACCATTTTTAAATTAAAGTCATTAGATAAGTTTTTCAAGAGTTAAAAAAAGATTAGAAAAAAATTCAAATGAGAAAAATAATTTTGCTTTGGGTGTATAAAGGCCCCAAGAGGAATTCCTCAAGTTTTGTTGAAAAGGACTTTTTCTCTCAGATTATCTATGAAATTTCAACCTAGAATGTTTTTAGAGGATTTAACTGTTTCCTGTTTCAACATGAAGCAACTCTTCAATAACTCTTCAATAATATTATGTCTATTATGTGTTCAATAACTATTATAATCTTCAATAACTATTGTGTGATTAATGTGACTATGTTCCACAATAAAGAAAAAACTAAATATTGCACAATAAGCTAAAAAATATATTCCAGTGACATGGTTCTAAGAACCATACTAATATGTCATGATTTATTAATATTTAATTGATTTATAATTATATATTGGTATAATAATTTTAATTTTACTTCCACTATCACTAAGGAAATAGTAGTATTCTTCTTACCTTGATTTTAGAGAATATAATTCTTCAGGTAGTGAAATATACCAAGTATATAATTCTTTATATGTGAACTAACATCTTTTTCTATTATCTAAATGATGTCATATCTATTCTAGCAACTTTGCCTAGACGCATCCAAACCGCAGCTCACCACTGAGAAAAATGGCATTTATAGATAAAAGAGTAGCTAACAGTGTGGTCGGTAGTCATGGAAGTGCTCCATAGTTTCATAACTAGCACTCTTTAATACACTAAACTTCATAATACTGGATATAACCTAGAATGTAATTTCTTCTATTTCTCTTTCACATTTAGTCAGCCAGAAAGACACATGAACTATACAATTATAATAATGATCCTGCCATCAAATCCCTGTATTTCTTTTACCTTACCCTGTCTTACCTACTTCATATTACTATCCCTTAGCATTACTATTCATGAAATAGCCTTCAAAGAAAAGTACAGTTGTTTTCTAGGTAACTCATCTTTATTACTATTTATATACCCATCACCGGATTTTTTTTAAAATACCACTGCCATCCTCCAACTACTCATCTCAAAAGCACTCCAACTTTACATTTAAGTTGCCAATTGTTTTATGTTCCAGCTGAGTAAAAAACACCCTCTCTTAAATATCCCTTCTGGAGTTCTCACATCTCTGAGGTTTTTAATGCACCTTTGCTCTAATTTGGAATATTCTGCCACTTGGATATGTTACCTGTACATCCAAATTTTACTAGTTGTGTTTTCAATTAAAAGTGATATCTTCTTTTCTGTTTTCATAGAGCATTGCCAATACCATAGAATTGTATTTATAATTTACCCTATGATGATATTTTTATCATTCACTGTTTGTATGTGTTCTTTCCCAAACTACATTTTAAGTTTCTTGTAAGATGATAACTATAATTTATTTTTCTTCATACACAAAGAAATGTCATGGACACTGTCACTTATATTAATTTCTCTGTATCCTTATTTATACTCAGAGCTCCTTAAGGGATAGTTCAATGCTTAGAAAAATTCCTGGTTCACAATCAGCATTCAAGAAATTCTGTTTGACTATTAAATGAAATGAAACTTTCCTTTTGATCTATTATTTCTACAACATAGAAACTTATTATGCAAATACAGAGGAAATAAATAAAGCAGAGTATTATTATAAAATATTTAGTGCTTCCAAGAAATTGCCATTTCAGTAAATCCATAAGGAATATCATTTGGAATTTAAACAATTACATTATACATTATTTTTATATAATTAACTATATTAAGTTAATATTTTAAAAGTAGAGTGTATCTGCATTAAGTTCTTTAGATTAAATATCTTTAGTCAAAAGAGAAAGCATGGGATGACTCTTTTCAGCAGGGTGATTTGAAATACGTATAACTATTTACTATTTTAACAATAAAACAAAATCAGACACTTCTGAATAAAATATCTTCAAAGGATACAATACAGCTTAAGAGCACAATATCACATCTGGGAAGCTTTTGAAATACTTGAACGTCAAACATTGGATTCATATTTGAAGTGTCATAATCTCAAGTTATTTCACATAGCTCTGTTTCTAAATTTCTGAGTTGGCAAAAGTCAGACATAAGGAGCGAGCAATGTCTCAAGAAGTAAGACTGAAACCTGCCACCATGGCATACAGGGCTTTGGCAAAATAAAGCTTTACTGGTCAGACCCAGGAACTGACTTTGGCTCAGATCATGAACTCCTTATTGCCAAATTCAGGCTTAAATTGAAGAAAGTAGGGAAAACCACTAGGCCATTCATAACATGCATGCTCAGTTGCTTCAGTCACGTCCGACTCTTTGTGATCTCTTGGACTGTAGCCCACCAGGCTCTTCTATCCATGGAATTCTTCAGGCAAGAATACCGGAGTGGGTTGCCATTTCCTTCTTCAGAGGATCTTCCCAACCCAGGGATCAAACCCAGATCTCCTGCACTGCAGGCAGATTCTTTATCACTGAGCCACCTGGGAAGCCCTTGGTTTACTGGTCAACCAAGCAGCAATTCCAAATCACTTACGAACTAATCAGTTAGTAAATAATTAATTAATTGATGAGAGTAATGAAAACAGTACTTTGACAGAGTTGCTTTTTTCCCTCTGAGTGGATAGCCTGTTAAAATCTAATATAAAAATAAAGCTATATTTTATTCATGGAGACTAATTTTTTTTTATTCTCTAAGTCTGATGTATGAAAGGAGAGAGGGAGTGTGTGAAGAAGACAGAAAAGAAAAAAGAGAAATAAGAATATCAATGAAACTTTTACTATACTTAATTAAAAAGTTTTCATTGACATAAGTAATATTAAGACAAAAATTAGTTACAGATTTTATTTAAATGTAAGGTTAAACAACCAAGCCTAATTTTTCCAATGGGAATTCAAGATTTTTGTTTAAGTGTGCATTAGTAAAGTTCACTTACAGTTCCAATTTTATTCTTGCCTCATAGGATTCTTGCAGATGAAATACCCAACTCAATTCTTAAAGAGAAAAGGGAAGGGATCAATTTACATTAGTAAAAAGTCCCACAACTAAAAATCAGCATTCTCAGGACTTATTCCTCTCCACCCTTCTTGTTCAGTTCTTTTCTTTGTTGGTTTTATTCTCAATCAGGTTCTTATTATGTGGTGGCAAAGATGGTCACCAGGTGACTCTACTGGCCTTAATAGTACTCTGTATAGCTCAAGCAAAAGGTCCAGCATTTTGACTGTCACAGTTCATATCACATTCCCCGTCCTGATCCAATTAAAGTGATGCAGTGTATGCTCATTGATCTGAGTGATATCCCAATCTAAAGCCAGGAGCTGGGGTCAGCTCATCTGAAATATATATATAAAACTATATATATGTAAGATATATATATATTATATTTGGTGAGGAGACTTCCCTGATAGCTCAGTTGGTAAAGAATCTGCCTACAATGAAGGAGACCCTGGTTTGATTCCTGCTTCCAGCAGATCCACTGGTGAAGGGATAGGCTATGGACTCCAGTATTCTTGGGCTTCCCCTGTGGCTCATCTGGTAAGGAATCCACCTGCAATGTGGGAGACCTGGATTTAATTCCTGGGTTGAAAGGCTACCCACTCCAGTATTTTGGTCTGGAGAATTCCAGTCATGTCCAACTCTATGCAACCCTATGGACTATACAGTCCATGAAATTCTCCAGGCCAGAATACTGGAGTGGGTAGCCATTCCCTTCTCCAGGGGGTCTTCCCAACCCAGGAATTGAACCCAGGTCTCCCACATTGCAGGAGGATTCTTTACCAGCTGAGCCACAAGGGAAGCCCACTGTATAGTCCATGAGGTAGCAAAGAGTCTGACACAACTTAGCAACATTCACTTTCACTTTCTTTCACCTAATTGTTTAATAAGAATACAGATTATAACATTTCATAAAATATCTAAGACTATAACCACTTTCCCAAGAATTTAAATTTGTAGTAGTAGCTATATCTTCATATTACATTTTGGCTCGTGTATCAGTATTATAAATTTACTATGTTCTGAATATAGTTCAGGAGTATTGGTCAAAAGAATGTATAGACTGGTTTGGTCAACATGTAAATTACTGTAACATTATTATTGATTCTTTGTATGTGCAGATAGTGGAGTTCTCAGCATTAGTCATTGGCTTCTAACAGCAGCTTTCAAGATCCAAGCATGCTTGGGTATATCTGATGAGCCAGCAAAATTTAATTTGCATGCATGCAGAGAAGAGTCCTCAGAAAGAATATAAACTACATCCACTCTGAGTTCCAGATATTTGAAAGCATGTCTTGTAAACTAGGGATGAGTAGAGAAAAGTCTCAAGAGGCCCAACATGACAACCCAAAATCAGCATCATATCCTCAGTTAATCTAGATAAGAGACACTCTGAGTGCAATATGGTGGATGTGGACTCAATCCATTGCTAGTATAGTCCTGTGTGCATGATTAGATCTGAGGGAAAAGAAGGCTAAGTGAAAAATTGGAAAGCTGCAATACAGAGTGAACACAGCAGTATTCCCTTAGGGTCCCTTAACAGTGTCATTAATGATTAAAAAAAAAAAAAATGGGGAGAGAGAGCTCCGAGCAGCAGAGGAACCGCAGAACGGCCCATTGTGCCATGCAGAGTAGCTCTGAGGCCACAGCAGGGTCATAAGGCTTGCAAAGAAGAGGAAGAATAGGAAGTCTCTTTTGCCTCAGAAGCTGGAGTTCAGCAATACAGCCTATCAGTGCTGGGCAAGTAACTGGAGATCTTAGGAGCTGACCCATTTCTGAGCAAATGTGAGCTATACAGAGACTTATCTGGGGACACAGAGACATACTGAAAGTATTTGTACTTCTGCTCCTTACTAGCGGTATGACACTGAGCAAGTGAGGAATTCCCTCAATGCCTCCATTTCCTCGGATGTAAAATAGGGATAATAATAAAAGTACCATTGCTGATTAAGTTAATGTACTTGTTGGACACATACACCTATTACGTCATGGCTGTTGTTCATGTTTTTCTTTAGTAATTTAAGAAACAATTCCGAAAACTATAAAACTGATGAAGGAAATTGAAAATGAGACAAAGAAATGGAAAGATATCCTGAGCTCTTGGATTGGAAGAATTAATATTGTTAAAATATTAGCAAAAGCAGTTTACAGGTTTAATGCAATGTCTACCAAAATACCAATGGCATTTTCACAGAACTGGAAAAGACAGACCTAAAATTTGCATGGAACTACAAAAGACTCCCGATAGCTCAGTTGGTAAAGAATCCACCTGCAATGCAGGAGACCCTGGTTCAATTCCTGGGTCGGGAAGATGGCCGCTGGAGAAGGCATAGGCTACCCACTCCAGTATTCTTGGGCTTCCCTTGTGGCTCAGCTGGTAAAGAATCCACCTGCATTGTGGGAGACATGGGTTCCATCCCTGGGTTGGGAAGATCCCCTGGAGAAGGGAAAGGCTACCCACTCCAGTATTCTGGCCTGGAGAATTCCATGGACTACAGTCCATGGGGTCACAAAGATAAGACTGAACAACTTTCACTTTCACAAAAGATCCCAAATTGTCAAAGGAATCCTGAGAAAAAAGAACAAAGCAGGAGCTATCACCATCCCTGATTTCAGATTATCATACAAAGCTAATAGTCAAAACAGTATGGTACTGGAACAAAAGCAGACACATACATAAATGGAACAGAATAGAGAACCCTCAAATAAACCAATGTATTCATGGATAATTAATCTACATAGCTCAGTTCGTAAAGAATCTGCCTGCAATGCAGGAGACCCAGGTTTGATTCCTGGGTTGGGAAGATCCCCTGGAGAAGGAAATGGCAACCCACTCCAGTATTCTTGCCTGGAGAATCCCATGGACAGAGAAACCTGTCAGGCTATTGCCCTTGGGGTCTCAAAGAGTCAGACACGACTTAGTGACTAAACCACCACCAAATCTACAACGAAGAAGGCAGGAATAGATAATGGAAGAGAGATAAACTTTTCTATTTAGAACTAATAAACTGGAGAGCTACACATAAAACAATGAAATTAGAACATTTTCTCACACAACATATAAAAATAAACTCAAAATGGATTAAGACATAAATGTAATATCTGAAAGCATAAAACTCCTCAGTTCAGTCTAGTTCAGTCACTCAGTCGTGTCCAACTCTTTGCGACCCCATGAATCGCAGCACGCCAGGCCTCCCTGTCCATCACCAACTCACAGAGATTACTCTAATATCCAAGTATATAAACATTTCATCCAACTTAATATCAAAAAAGAAAAACCTCACTCAATTAAAGCAAACAGACAGCAGCCCTGAAGAGACACTTTTCCAAAAAGAGACATACACTTGGCTAGCAGTGACATGAAAGGATACTCAACATTGCTAATCATTCAGTTCAGTTCAGTTGCTCAGTCATGTCCAACTCTTTGCGACCCCATGAATGGCAGCACGCCAGGCCTCCCTGTCCATCACCAACTCCCAGAGTTTACTCAAACTCATGCCCATCGAGTCGGTGAAGCCATCCAGCCATCTCATCTTCTGTCGTCCCCTTCTCCTCCTATCCCCAGTCCTTCCCAGCATCAGGGGCTTTTCCAACGAGTCAACTCTTCACATCAGGTGGCCAACGTATTGGAGTTTTAGCTTCAGCATCACTCCTTCCAATGAACATCCAGGACTGATCTCCTTTAGGATGGACTGGTTGGATCTCCTTGCAGTTCAAGGGAATCTCAAGAGTCTTCTCCAACACCACACTTCAAAAGCATCAATTTTTCGGTGCCCAGCTTTCTTCACAGTCCAACTCTCACATCCATACATGACCACTGGAAAGACCATAGCCTTGACCAGACAGAACTTGTTGGCAAAGTAATGTCTCTGCTTTTTAATATGCTATCTAGGTTGGTCATAACTTTCCTTCCAAGGAGTAAGCATCTTTTAATTACATGACTGCAATCACCATCTGCAGTGATTTTGGAGCCAAAAAAAAATAAAGTCTGACACTGTTTCCACTGTCTCCCCATCTATTTCCCATGAAGTGATGGGACCAGATGCTATGATCTTAGTTTTCTGAATGTTAAGCTTTAACCCAACCTTTTCACTTTCCTCTCTCACTTTCATCAAGAGGCTTTTTAGTTCCTCTTTACTTTCTGCAATAAGGGTGGTGTCATCTGCATATCTGAGGTTATTGATATTTCTCCCTGCAATCTTGATTCCAGCTTGTGCTTCTTCCAGCCCAGTGTTTCTCATGATGTACTCTGCATATAAGTTAAAGAAGCAGGGTGACAATATACAGCCTTGACGTACTCCTTTTCCTATTTGGAACCAGTCTGTTGTTCCATGTCCAGTTCTAACTGTTGCTTCCTGACCTGCATACAGGTTTCTCAAGAGGCAGGTCAGGTGGTCTGGTAGTCCCATCTCTTTCAGAATTTCAGAATCATGGCATCTGATCCCATCACTTCATGGGAAATGGGGTAATCAAAATACTCTTTGCTAAATCATGGTTTTTTAAGGATTTGGGTAGAATTTTTGCTGGTCAAATTTTATGGCTAGACTTTTATTATTTTTTCATTCCACAGTCAAGTGTTTTGTTTTTTTTTTCCAGCTTTACTGAGGTATAATTGACAATAACATTGTAAGCTATTTGAAGTTTACATCTTGGTATCCTGCTATATATACATATTTTGAAGGGATTCACATCACCTAATTAACAAATCCATCACCTCATATATTATTTTTTTGAGATCATTTAAGTTCTACTTACTGGATAAATTCCAATTGAATAATACAGTATTATCTACTATAGTCACCATGTTTGACATTAGATCCTCAGACTTGAATCATCTTATAACTGAAAATTTGCACACCTTTACCAAGTTTTAACTGAAAAATTGCATCTATATCTTGAATGTGCATGCTCTTTGCGTGCTCAGTTGCTTAGTCATGTCCAGCTCTTTGCAACCCTATTGACTGTAGCCTTCTAGGCTCCTCCATCCATGGAGGCATGAATACTGGAATGGGTTGCTATTTACTATTCCATCATCTACTTCTATATCTTGAATGTATTTCTGCCTAAAATCATCTTAACTCTTTATGACTCAGATCTCACAGAAATGGTGACTATTTCAAAGTAATCAATGGATAAAGTTGATGTTGGATCAACTTAACAAAGATTCTAATTCATTATTGCTTTATAATTATATAATATTGAGTTGTTTTGCTTTTACAAGTTATAAAAAATAACCGTGTCAAAGTCATCCAAAAGTGTTCTAGTTATTAAGAGGGGGTATTATATAGACATACATTTTCATATTAAATTAAGTTCAATTATAATAATGACTTTAGACCTCTGAGCTTTAATATGACTTCAGGAATTATAAGACTTATCTTAGTTGTTCATTTAAGTTTTTAGAAAAATGACATATGAACTAACCAAGGAGTATCATTAGATCATTAATTTTTCATATGTTGCTAGCTAAAACTGTAAATTTAGATTCTATAATTATTTTGAAAAATGTAGGTATTAGGTAAAAGTATCAGTTAAAAAATATTCTCCAAAGTGAAAAATATCAATATAAACATAATTCAGTATATTAAATTTTATATTAGTTATATTCATAAAGGTCATAATCTACATAAGGTAAATTTAATCACAAGTTGGTCTGAAATAGCCCTTAAATGATTTTAATCCTCATTAACTTTTAACTTTTTTCCTTATTTTGAGCAACATTTATTCCAACAAAATTATCTTAAGGAAACAATAAATTTTGTAATATTTATCCTAATCGCATTTGAACTTTCTCTGCCTCTTCTGTATACACAAACACATAAGATATTTTCCCTACCTTAGTTTTTGTCCAGAGAATTACTTCTTACTAACACTTTAAGCATAAAATAGATAACATGTTAAACTTTCTGTTTATAAGCTTTTCTTTTGTGCTAATTGCTTTGTCAGCACTAAAGCTAAAGAAGCTAATGCCAGAATCTCCATTTTAAAGTAGATTGTAGAGACTGTCATTTTTCCTATTTGATTTTAAGTTTCATACTGAGGAATATGTTATTAAAAGTCAGATTTGATTAATATTAGAAGCTTCTAATACTGCAGTAAATTCAGGAGCGCCCCTTTCTCCTAACACCGGCACCCTGGGGTGACCACACAGCTGCCTGTGGACTACATTACCAGGCTCCTGTACACAGGCCCGGCATTCTGTCATAACCATTCTTTTCTTCGCACAAATTTGTAGGTCTCTGTGAGATGAAGCTATTGGTAGTTCTGCCTGTACTCAAATGAAGTGATATTGAATTTCTATTATGCATGTGCCTTGGAAACCTCACAGCTCTCCATAAAGATTTTATTCACACAGCAGATTTGTTGTGACTTAGATAGTTTCAGACAATTTTAGATTTGAATGGACATGGCAGGATCTGACAGTATAAAAGAAATATCAAGAAAAAGAAACATGTAGAACCAAATGATATATTAAGTAACCTACTGAACAAAGCAAACTAGATTGTAGTAAACAAAACCAGAAAGTATGTCTTTGAAGGACCTCTCGTGGGGGCTAATCTTTTCATACGGCATATATGAGTTGGTGATGGAACTTGGCAACTCTTTTCATCCTACAAATTAAGTTTTGATAAAGCCCTGTTCCTCATATAACCTTCATACTTTTGAAATAAATTGTTCCTAATAAGACAGATTCTAGTTTTCATTTATTTTCCCAATGGTCTAGACCACAAATACAAATGGAAAATAAACAGAACTGCAAACAAACATTTATTCCTCAACTAGAATTGAGAAGACTTAATTGGGAAAAGAAGAAAAAGAGAGTCTTAGTGAAAATATAAAATATGGAATTCAAATAATGGTGAATTAATTCATGACAAAAAGGGGAGAGAAATCAGTTAATATACTTAGGGAAAAAAATGAATTTAGTGTGGTTTCCTTAATTTATGAGAGTGTGCTGTGCATCAGAAATAATTTGGGAACTTTCAAAATAACACTGAACAAAGCAAACAAGATTCATTATTTCATGAAGCTTATTTACTAATGGAGGAAACAGTTAATAAAGAAGTAAATATACCAGAGAAAGAATAATAAGAGGTAGCAATAAATGTTCTGAAGAATAATATAAACCAGACTGGTGGGACAGAATCTACCTGTGATAACAGCAGAG
This sequence comes from Cervus elaphus, assembly GCF_910594005.1. Taxonomy (NCBI): domain Eukaryota; kingdom Metazoa; phylum Chordata; class Mammalia; order Artiodactyla; family Cervidae; genus Cervus; species Cervus elaphus. The sequence continues at coordinate 91,007,290 of NC_057823.1, read as the reverse complement.
TATGAGGAGACAGCTACTTATCTTTGGTGACTAAGTTGTTTGTTTTGATGACTAAGGTGCTCAGTCATGTCTGACTCTTGTGACTCCATGGACTGTGATTTTTCCAGGCAAGAATACTGGTAGTGAATTTGCCATTTCCTTTCTCCAGGGGATTTTCCCAGCCCAGGTATGGAGCCAGTGTCTGCTGCCTATTCGCCTTCCTTGCAGGTAGATTCTTTACCAATGAGCCACAGGGAAGCCCTCAGTGACTAAGAGAGACCTCAAAAAAGAGGTGATGTGATGTACACCCATGGCTGACTCATGTCAATGTGTGGCAAAAACCACCACAATATTGCAAAGTAATTAGCCTCCAATTAAATTTAATTAAGTAAAAACTAAAATCTAAAAAAAATAAAAGAGGTAATGTGAGGTGAGATCTGAATGACAAAAGGAAGGTAGCCTGGTAAAGACCTGAGGGCAAGGCATTCTAGGCTAACGTACAATATGGACAAGTCCCTTTTCAGGCTAATGTTCCTATCAGATGGAACTTCCTCATATCACACAAACTCACATTACATTAAAAATAATTCACTTCTGGATAGTGGAGGGTCCTCAAGAAATTAAAACTAGTACTACCATATGATAGATCAATCCCACTTCGTGTATATATCCAAAGCAAAGGAAATTATTATCTCAAAGAGACACCTGTGCTCACATGTTCACTGCAGCATTATTCACAGTAACCAAGGTATGGAAATAACCTAAATGTTTGCTGATGGATGAACTGATAAAAATGAAAGTCACATATATCTATACATAATATATTGCATTGAAAAACAGTATTTTATACACACATACAAATATAGTGGTATATGATTCAGTCTTAAAGAAGAAAGAAATTCTGTCACTTGTGACAGCAAAGGGTGAACCTGGAGAGCAAAATGTAAAGTGAAATAATCAGACAAAGAAAGACAAGTACTGCATAATGGTATCACTTGTATGTGCGATTCTGAAGAAAAAAAGGAAAATATGTGAGGTGATAGATGTTTAATTTAGTAGATTGTGGGAATCCTTTCACAACATATATGTGTGTGTGTGTGTATGTGTGTGTGTGTGTGTGTGTGTGTGTGTGTTTATATATATATATATATATATATATAGGAGAAGGAAATAGCAACCCACTCCAGTATTCTTGCCCGGAGAATCGCATGGACAGAGGAGCCTGGTAGGCTACAGTCCATGGGGTCACAAAGAGTCAGACATGACTAAGTGACTAACACACACACACACACACACACACACACACAAAATCATTACATTCTGCACTTGAGATATATACACAATATAAATATCAAATCATGACATAATGCACTTTAGATATATTACAAATTTGTCAAATATGTGTCAATAAAGCTAAAAATAAATGTACACATAAACATATACGGGCTTCCCAGGTGGCGCAGTGGTAAAGAATTTGCCTGCCAATGCAGGAGAAGCAGGTTTGATCCTTAGGTTAGGAAGATGCCCTGAGGAAAGAAATGGCAACCTACTCCTGTATTCTTGCCTGAAATTCCACGGACAGAGGAGACTAGCTTGCTGCAGTCCAGGGGTGGCAAAGAGACGCTACAGAGCACGTGACACGGCACGGCAGCGCTCACACACACCAATATTTCATTTTTAGTAGGAAAGCTAGAGATTAAGGGAGAAAGCAGAAAAAAACGGAAAGGTAAATATGGGCAGCTATATTGGGAGAAACCAACACATTCGTCCCAATAGAGAATAAGAACCAAATATGCCTAAGCCAAAATCACGATAAACAGCATATTTAATCATGTATTTTTGGAAGCTTTAGTTTCAACCTCAATCAATTTCTTTTCACCATTGTCATTCTCTAATTTTGCAGATAATGCCAATGATTTTGGTCTGTGAGCATCCATTTTATATGAATCATTTCAGTTCAGTTGCTCAGTCATGTCCGACTCTTTGCAACCCCAAGAATCACAGCACGCCAGGCCTCCCTGTTCATCACCAACTCCCGGAGTTTACTCAGACTCATGCCCATCGAGTCGCTGATGCCATCCAGCCATCTCATCCTCTGTCATCCCCTTCTCCTCCTGCCCCCAATCCCTCCCATCATCAGGGTCTTTTCCAATGAGTCAACTCTTCGCATGAAGTGGCCAAAGTATTGGAGTTTCAGCTACAGCATCAGTCCTTCCAATGAACACTCAGGACTGATCTCCTTTAGGATGGACTGGTTGGATCTCCTTTAGGTTATACTAATAACACCTATTAGTTCTGTAGAAATATTTCAAGAACCACACTCGCAGCATTCTTCTCCCTCTACTATACTCTAGCACAACTTTCCAGTTCCTATGATACCCTGGATCCTTCATGTTCCAAAAGACTATATGATGTATTATTTCACACTAAGATATAAACCCTATGTATCAGGACCTGCAAGCTCCACTCTCTCAGTACTGCATTCGAGAAGAAATTATGGCAATCTCAAAATCTCACTGATGCTCAAAGATATTTATCAACTGAAAAAAAAAGTAACAGTAAATGCAGAATTTTTTTTCTATTTAGAGGAATTCAGATTTACATGAATAGGTCTCATGTGGGGTGCCTTTCAATGCTAGGGACTCTAAAGCAGATCACAGAATTCCAGTGGATTAATCACTTAATGCAAGAGTGGGGATATGGCATTACCACCAGTCAAGCTAAACTTATCCTTTTCTTTAGAGAGGAAGCAAATGCCCATCTTTTAGTACTCCAGTTAAACATGTGGTCGTGAGACTGCTTTGCTTGCAAGCTGTTTTTATGTAAGTCACAATGCAAAGAATTTCTACATGGCTACTAGTAGCATTTGATGCCCTACTTCATTCCAGGAGGATCATTTTTCGCTTGGCTGTGAATTTTAGGATTGAAGCATTAAGACAGGTCTATTTGACACATAACAGATAATAAAAAAGAGCAGTAATATTATATAAAGTTAGGTTAGAAAGAGAGTTGGACTTTCTGACTACAAAATCAATAAGAAAAGAGCTCTATACAATGAAGTTTCTTAAAATTAGTATAAATCATCTAGTACACTTAGAAATAAATAGGAGATGGAATGGGTGGATATTATGTCCATTGAACTCACATACCATGGTTATCAATGTCTGTCAAAAAAAAGAAAACCACATAGCATGATTAGCAATGAAAATGTGGAAAATCAATAAGCCTGCCTGTGGGAAAAGCACCATGTTTTCCAGCTTCATAATTTGGTAAAATATTGATAAGAAGAGTAACAATATAACTTAATCATAAAAACCTCAGACAAGTGCTTGGCTAAGGGTAGGCTGTGGATAGACCCCGTGAACGATGATGACTATGTGATGTCTTTGGTCCCTCAGATGATCTTTGTGAAGGATGAAACTGAGTTTAATACTAGTTCATAAAGACCACCTGGAGAATGGCCGCCAGAAAGGAAAGACAGACCATGACCCATTAGATATATTATTGCTAGAACTGCAATGAAATTGTAATGAAAATAGCAGTTGTGTTACAATGTAATATACAATCAAATAGTATATAGATATCATCATTTATATATTTAAATTATAAATGTTTATAGTTTATTATATATATATTATTTATCATGTATAGAATATAAATGAAAAATTAAAATGGAAACAGAATAGAGGTTCTCTGCCTGGACTTACTCAATACGTTTTATCAGTTTGGGTAAGGGCTAAACTGGCCTTCCCTGGTGGCTCAGCAGTAAATAATCTGTCTGCCAAGCAGGAGACGCAGGTTCAGTCTCTGGGTCAGGAAGATCCTCTGGAGGGGGAAATGGCAACCCACTCCAGTATTCTTGCCTGAATAATGTCACGGACAGTGGAGCTGGCAGGCTACAACCGTGGGGTCACAAGAGAGTCGGACAGGACTTAGTGACTAAACAACAACAAAGGCTAAACTGTAGTGACAGAGCCCCCAGAACCAAGTGGCTTAAACAAGACAAACGTTTACTTATCTCTTACATGACAGTTCAGTATGAGTAGTCCTGGCTGGCTGGCTGGCTCTTCATCACAAGGTCATTCGGGGGCCAGGTTCCTTCCATGTTGTTGCTCCACCACATCCCATGTGTTATCCTTTCTTGAACACTCAAAGTGAAGTCCCTGTCACATCTGTGTTCAAGCCTGTGAGAAGGAAAATGAGATAAGCCAGCATATTCTAACTTGTCTTTTAAGGCATGACCTAGAAAATTCACACATCACTTTTGCTTATACCCCAGAAACCCAAATTCAATCCCATGGCCACTCCCACTGTATTAGGTTGCTAGGGTTGCCATAACACAGTCACATGATTGAGTGGTTTAAACAACAGAAATTTATTTGCCTCACAATTCTGAAGGACGAAAGTGTGAGGTCAAGGTACCAAAGGGTGGCTTTCCTCTGAGGCCTTTCTTCATAGCTTAAAGATCGCTGCCTTCTCTGGAGTCTTCATCGTGGTCTTTTCTCTAAGTTTGTCTGTCTCCTAGTCTCCTCTTTTTAATAAGGACAACAGTCATATTGGCTTAGGACCCATGCTAATTACCTTGTTTAACCTTAATTATCTTTTTAAAAGCCCAGTCTCAACAGTCACATTCTGAGGTACTGAGGGTAAGAAAGCCAACATATGAATTTTGAGAGGACATGTTCAGCCCATAATATCTAACTTCAAGGAAGACTAAGTTTGTAGCAGGGTAGCCATTTAGCTAAGTGCAACTTTACTCCTATTTCTTGAAGGAAAGAAAAGATAATAGATATTGAGGAATATTTAGAAACATCTTTCCCATTATTCTAGAATTAATAAGTATAAAGCCAAATCTATATTAGATAAAAACTTACCAAGAAAAAGAATGGGAAGGATAAATAATTGACAATGAAACTCAAAAGCAGTTGAGCCCCAACACAGAAATCCTATTTTAATACAATGACCTGGTTGTATTAAACTAAATCAATTTTAAGAGTAGTGAAGCTATTTCAAGTGTGGAGAGTATAACTGAAGATAAATATAGTATCTGAATAGGTTTCTTGACCATTAGGAGAAACAGATTTTTTTAGGATATTATAACCAGTCTCCTTTGACCACCACAAAAAAAGTAGACATAATTGAGCCAGTTATAAAGAGAATATTACCAATGCAATCACTTCCCCTTTTTAGTTAAGTGTTTGATTATTCATGCCATGCATAAGATTTTCTCTTAACCTAGAAATAAAGGCAACAAAAGGTTTACTAAATGAAATAAAGCCCTACAGTGTATGAAAACCTGGTATATGAGAAAGCTATAGGGATCTGTTGTTTATAAAAATTATTGGGTTTACATAAGATGATGAAAGATGGTAAATAAACTCCTGAATTATTAGGCAGAAAAGTTTGTCAGTAAATTTTGATGCTTTTTAAACAAATGCTCAAATGTGGTCAATGGTTTTTTAAACTCCCCCACAAAGATAAGTCTGAAATGTAATTCAGAAACCTCCATAGAACCTTCAATTCTTATTCTCAATTCCATGGCCATTCCATACCATGAAACCATAAACATGTAAGCACAGTCACAAATGGTTAATTTATGAAATTTATTTGAGTGGATATTTGCTGGTTTCTTTCTGCTATGACTCATGTTTGGGTATATGCCAGGAGCACCCATCACCTTTTACTTTACACATACAGGAAGAAAATGGGAGCATAAGGCACTTTTACTAAGAAATATTGTGATTAAAAAATAGTTATACAGCAAAAAACAGTTGCAAACACATAGTATCATTCATTGCTAATGAGTTAAAAGGATACCACAGTGCACATATAAATCACTATACAGTATCTTGCAGTTTATTTAAATTCATTGTGCCTCATTATAACTGAGCTATGCACCTTTAGGTCTGAGTTGATTAGGAATGCGATAGCTCAGAATAGCTTTTAATTCAGAGAAACATGGCCTGACCTTTACCATAATCCTGTGTGAAACACACTATAGTTTAGACATTAATAATGATGCTACCTCTTTTTCATCCTGGTGAGATGCTACTTAAAATTTGGTATTATTAGTTAACAGCCTCAAGCCAATACATCAAAACCAAATTACCCTTCTGTGTATAACTACAGTACTTAATTCTGAGTTCTTCATCTCTCATAACTATTACTTCCTCTTTAAAAATGCTAAAAACCAAAATGTAATAGTGTCATGTCACAGCAATAAGTCACAGATACAAACTAAAGGCACTCGTCCCCGCTCCCCATGGACTGCCACTGTACGCAGTTAAGGATCCGTGCCTCATGATATACGTTTTAACAGCTAAGGCATTGCTTGTCTTTGACCTTTGTCTCTCAATGTAAGAATGCCATTTCCTTAAATCACCTCCTGGTAAGTCAACTAGCACAAACAATAGAACTTTCTTGCCATTCTCATTCACATGCAGTGGAAAATACAAATCATGGGTCTAAATATCCATTTTCTTTTTTAAAAATCTTTTTTTTTTTTTTTTAGTTTATCACTCTAAATGCTGTAAATGATAAGGTAATACATGAGCAGAGTTTAGTTGACTTAGTTCACCAGGGCTCATAATGGAAAATAGCATGCCTCTGTGACACTCATTTTCACCCCTTTCCCCTTTGCTTCCCACTCCCGAGAGGCAACCCATTTTGGAACTCTTAGAAGTTCTCTTTGGTATTGTTAGTGCATCTTCCTAAATAATGCATCTATGAAATCTCTATGTTCCAGTTTCAGATATTACATTTCGACTCTCTAGGATAAAAAATAAGATACAGCCCTTTTAGAAGACCACACCCTCAAAACCTAAGATTCTCCATCATTATCAGCTATGGGCTCTCCTCTGTTGCTCATAGTCAATCCTCTTTCACAGAATCCCTTTGAGTGAGAATTTTCTTTATTTCTGAGAAACAGAAACTCCACAGAAGGGATCAAACAAGAGTCTACTTATTACCAGCAAAAAGAAAGTGATCCAGGGGTAAAGCGACCCCCCAGTCTCCTTGTTTTGTCTTGATGCTTTTCATCTCCTGAGACACCAGTGTACGGTGGAAGTTGGCTGCCCGAGCTTCTGCCATTGTTGTGTGTACACTAGAGAAAAGGAAGTGCAAGTCCATTCCCTTTCAAAACTCTTCCTGCAAGTTGCACACACTATCTCCACTTAAACCCCATAAGCAGCACTTCATCACAAGACCATGCCAATTTGCAAGGAAACAGGAAATTAAAGTCTTTATTTTAGCAGTCTACCATGAAAAAAGAAGGAGGGACAATATTTGGGTTACTAAAAATAAGTAAGCTAAAGAGATCCATTTTTCTGAGGCTTTGCCTCTCTTTAAAAATGTCTTTATTTATATTTATCACTCAATTGACAGACTGGGCTAGTATATAAAAATAGATTGTAAATGCTTTTTAATAGAATTTTGAAAGTGTTTGTCTTCTAGGTTCCAGAGTTGATACTGAGAACTCCGTGTCTCCTGTAATTCCTAAGTCTTTGTCTGTGATCCTTTTGTACACTACTCTGTGAAAGTTTAGGATAGTCTTTTTTGACTCCTGTTTTCTAAAATGTCATAGTAGCATGCATTATGTGGGTTGTGTTTCATTCATTTATTGTACTCAGCTCTAGAAGGGGCTTTCAAACTGGAAATTAAAGTCCATCAATTCTAGAAAATGCTTTGCCTTATTTCTTTGGCCATTCTCTCTCCTTGTGAATGTTGGGCCTTAGCATGAGTCAAAATAAACTATATTGTATTGCAGTAAAAACAAACTCAAACATCAATGGTTTAATAATACAACAAAGATTTGTTTCTCATTGACACTGTAAGTCCAGACGAAACCAGCTGAGGGCTTTGTTCCATGCTGATTTTGCACAGAGGCTAAGGTGAAAGCCTACACTCTCCAAAGGATCTCAAGCCTGCACCAGAGAAAAGGCAACATGACAAGTCACATGATGACTTTAAAAACCTCCACCCAGCAGTAACTTGCATTCATATTCACGTTTTATCAGATACAGAAAGTAACATGTCTGTGCCTAACTGCAAAAGAGTAGGAAAGTGTAATCTCACAAGGTCCTTAAAAGGAAGACAACCAGAATACTGACGAACAAACCTAAGTACGATACCAGGTCTCCTAGAAGGATACTCTAATACGCTTTTCATTTTCTCTCTTTTCTTTTTTACTTTTGAGACTCATTTTATATGAGATTAAAGTGTACACAATTTAAGTACATATACTGATGAATTACTGCATATGTATATACCCATATAGCATGATCTAAATCAAGAATATCCCCAAAATCCCAAAGACTTCATCCTGTCCTCTTGATTCAGTCAATACTCCCAAAGGTAACCACTAATCTGACCTCTATCATCACGGATTAATTATGCCAGTTTTGCTGGAAATAGAACTGCCATATGACCCAGCAATCCCACTTCTGGGCATACACACTGAGGAAACCAGATCTGAAAGAGACACGTGCACTCCAATGTTCATCGCAGCACTGTTTATAATAGCCAGGACATGGAAGCAACCTAGATGCCCATCAGCAGATGAATGGATAAGGAAGCTGTGGTACATATACACCATGGAATATTACTCAGCCGTTAAAAAGAATTCATTTGAACCAGTTCTAACGAGATGGATGAAACTGGAGCCCCTTATACAGAGTGAAGTAAGCCAGAAAGATAAAGAACATTACAGCATACTAACACATATATATGGAATTTAGAAAGATGGTAACGACAACCCTATATGCAAAACAGAAAAAGAGACACAGAAGTACAGAACAGACTTTTGAACTCTGTGGGAGAAGGTGAGGGTGGGATGTTGCGAAAGAACAGCATGTATACTATCTATGGTGAAACAGATCACCAGCCCAGGTGGGATGCATGAGACAGGTGCTCAGGCCTGGTGCACTGGGAAGACCCAGAGGAATCGGGTGGAGAGGGAGGTGGGAGGGGGGATCGGGAGGGGGAATACGTGTAAATCTATTGCTGATTCATGTCAATGTATGACAAAACCCACTGAAAAAATTAATTAATTAATTAATTTTAAAAAAATTATGCCAGTTTTGAACAACAAATGAAGATAATCATATCCTCTTTTCTGTCTGAATTCTTTTACTCAGACATATATTGATCAGATACATCAATAACACAGCACATAACAAAGTGCTTTTGTGTTACACTTGATTATATATAATCAATATATACATTACTTTTTATTTATTCATTCAACTGCTGTTGGACATTGAGGTTATCTCTAGTCTTGGGTTATTATGAACAAAGCTGCTATAAACTTTATCATACATGTCTTTTAGTGAAAAATATTGAAAACTGAACAGAATTTACTAATTTTAGTGAATTTCAGTTTTTAATTTTTTTATGTAGCTTATGGTTAGTGCTTTGTGTTTTATTCAAGAAATTTTTGATTATCCAACTTATGAATATTCTTTCCTAAATTTCCCCCCAAAATTCTTAATATTGTATTCATGCTGTATTGCTTACATTTAGGTCTGTGATCCATGTCAAATTAATTTTGGTGCATAGTGTACAATAAGGGGTTTAGAGTTTTTTTCATCTGAAAATGAATTTTTTCATTTTTTTCATTTCAAATGAAAGACATAATTTCCTAAGCCTGCTTTTAACAAGTGAATTTGCAGTGATGCCCTTTTTTTGTAAATTACATGATCATGTATGCACCAACATTCTCTTTGACTTTTATTTCCTTTCCTAATAATTTGTTTAAGTTCTTTATATTCTAACCCTTATTTATCTTTTATATTTCTGTTACAACATTTTTACTTTCAAGAGCTCTTTTTTGTTCTCTGATTATTCCTTTTACATTGTAGACTTTTAAATCAAGGATAGCATTATATTCTCTCATCAGTGGATCTTATCTCTGTTGGGATTGATTTAATCTCCTGAATTGTTTCAGCCTCCTTTGAGTTCTTGTTTTGGTCTCCGTCTCCCATGTAAGAGATGTTCTTAAATATCTAGTGATCATAGGCTACCCCGTTCTCCTCCATAGGGCTTCCCTGGTGCTCAGACAGTAAAGAATCTGCTTGCAATGCAGGAGACCTGGGTTCGATCTCTGGGTTAGGAAGATCCCCTGGAGAAGAAAATGGCAACCCACTCCAGTGCCCTTGCCTAGAGAATTCTATGAACAGAGGAGTCTGGTGGGCTACAGTCCATGTGGTCCCAAACAGTCGGACATGACTGAAGGGCTAATACTTTCAAAGTTGATTAAAATCCTACTTGATATGAGGAGAGCTTATGAGCTGAAGGGCTTCACTGTGCCGCTTTTCTCTTGGTTTTACCAGTTTCTGCAAAGGAATCTTTCACTCTTAACCCATGGAGATACAAACCCATGACCTGAGTATAAGACCATTTTGTTCAACTGTGCCCACTATCCCTAAATCCAAAGTCATTCTGCTTCATTTTCCAAGAAGAATAAACATACAGATCTATGCTACAGTTGAGGAGGGAGTAGTCGTCTGTCAGTTGTTTGGAGTGGAGAAATAGAACAAGTCACTTAATTGCTTTGTATTACCAACTTCCAACCTTCTTTGCTTCTACCCACCCTCCCATCACTATATCCCATTAAATAATATGCTGTCAATCCCAGGATCCTGTGGGACAAATATGATTATTTCTTGATTGATCCTCATTACAAAATGTAAACTAAAACTTTAAGTTTTTCTAGTTTCCTGGGGAAGTTGCCATTTGAATGTTTTAGTTATATTTTAAAATACCAGGTTGATCTCCATTACCTGCTATTTTATCCCCCTCACTCCCACTCATTATCTTTTGCCTTATGGGTTTACGAAAAATGTTTTTTGTATTCTTGCCATCATTTTAGTTGTATTTGGGTAGAAAACCAAGTTTTCCACATTCATTGTCTGATTTGGATTCCCTGTTGGCTCTCTTTGGCACAAGATAAATTACATTCTGGAAGCAAAACAAAGCAACAAATGAGTTGTCTCTCTTGAAGTGAAAGTGCAAAACAATTAATCTTATTGCCTAAAGTTCAACAAACTTTAGTTTATCTATTTTTTTTCTTTCACACTTAGAAAGCATCTGTAGGTTTTGTGAACAACTCCCAAATGCTCACATTGACTGAATGTATAATATGCAACTTTATTTGAAATAAAAGCTTACAAAATAGAACAACATTTATATTGAAAAATACTGTCATTTTTCTAAACTTCCAACAGAATATCTCTTTTCTAAGTCTCCTTGAATTTGGACATTGACCACTAAAATTTCTTTCTGAAAAAAAAAAAATAGATCGTGTGTTATTTATTGCCAAAAGAATTAAATAAGTCAGTACAGCTGGCTAGACAATTTTTTACTTTCATCACTATTTCATGTTTTATCCCTTTTGGGAAAGTGCCCCTAAATGCAAACTTGCCTCTACAAAGAGACAAGAAAACTTCTTAAGACTGATGTCAAATAATGGTTGACTTCAACTAGCACCACTAAGCCATTTGAAATTCATCTTTACTAAGATAACAAGTATCAAACAATCAATGGGATATAAACAGTGGGGCAACATCTTTAAGTACTGGGGGATATTTGGCCTGTAATTTCTTACCCAGTCAAATTATCTTCCAAATATGAAGCCATCATAATAACTTTTTAAGATACATAACATGTAAAATAGTTCCTCATTACCAGATCTGCACTGTTAAGAAACATTAAAGTAGATCCTTCAATCAGAAAAAAAATATTTCCAGATTGAAACTTAGATCAATACAAAAAAGCTAAGGCCACCAGAAATAATAAATATGTGGATAAATGTAAAACGTTTCATTAGTTAAATCTCTTCCAAACATAATTAGCTGTTTAAAAAAAAATTAGAACAAGGTAAATAGGAGTTTAACAACAAATATAAATACATAACACAAGACAACAATAACACAAAGACCAGGAGAGGAGAAGCAAGCACATGTGTTAAAGTCACTTTACTACACATCAAAGTGTTCATTGCTCAGTCATGTCCAATTCTTTGCAAGCCATAGACTGTAAACTGCCAGGCTCCTTGGTCCATGGAATTTTCCAGGCAAGAATTCTGGAGTGGGTAGCCCTTCCCTTCCCCAGGGGATCATCCCAACCCAGGGATCGAACCTGGGTCTCCTGCACTGCAGGTGGGTTTTTTACTGTCTGAGCCACTAGGGAAGTCCTATACATGAGGCAGTATAATAGTAATTGGAGGTAGAATGTGAGCAATTAAACCTACACACTATTAACACTTAAGCAATCATTCAAATAACACAACAAACACTGCTATAACTGTTCTGTTATTTGAGTGATTGTTTTAGCATACACAAACACTAAAATATCGGTTCACTAAAATGAGCCAAAAGGTGATGAAACAAATCATAAGAGATAATTTACACAATGGGAGAGAGAAAATAAGGGAAGAAATGACAAAGAACAGAAGGGACAAATAGAAAAGAAATAACATGATAGTAGATTAAAATCTAGGTGGTAGTGGTTTAGTCACTAAGCCCTGTGCAATTCTTGCAACCCAATGGACTATGGCTTGCCAGGCTCCTCTGTCCATGGGGATTCTCCAGGCAAGAATACTGGAGTGAGTTGTTTCCTTCTCCAGGGGATCTTCCCGACACAGGAATCAAACCTAGGTCTCCTGGATTGCAGGCAGACTACCAACTGAGCTATGAGGGAAGCCCCTAGATTATAATCTAATCATATCACTAATCACATTAAATATATGATAACATTAAAAGCCCACTTAAAATGCAGACATTATCAGACTGGTTACAAGGATAAGATCCAACAAAACAATGCCTAAGAGAAAAGCACATCAATGTCTTTTCTCTCTCTACTAATAATATTTTTTGTCTTTGCCTTTAAGTGTGTATTAGGATAATGTGCTTAGAACCTAATTTTTGTGTGTATTTATCCTTCCTTGTGCTTATAGAATTTTCTGTATTCTTGACTTGATGGTTTTAGTTAGTTTATAAGATATATATATATATATATATATATGCAAAATTATAATATCTAAAATCTGTGAAGAATGAAAATTAATTTTAGGAAAAGTTAGCTAAGTTTAATTATCTTATTTTTAAGAGAAACTTGAGTAAAAAAATATTTTTATTTTTAAATAGGAGGAAAAACCATTCTTGTGCATACCACATACTATGCACCATACCTTCTACTTTGTATAGACATTCTTAGATAAAACTAAATCATAACTTTTTAAAGAGGAAACTAAATTTTTTTTACTTACACTATTGAATTTCCTTTTGTGGAAAAAAGAAATGACACAAAAAGAAAAGGCTAATATAATAGTGAAAAAATAGACAGAAAATGCCATTTTCTGTTAAAAAGAGCACTGAAAACAATATTACATCATTATATCTACAACTTAACTGATCATACTAAACGTGCTGTGAAATATAGTTATGGAAACTGTTATGGTCGCAAAGAGTCAGACACAACTGGCGACTCACACAAACATATCTTCTTTCAGATTCCACATATAAATGATATCATATGATATTTGTCTTTGACTTAATCCATTTACTATGATAATATCCAAGTCCATGTTGCTGCAAATGGCATTATTGCGTTCTTTTTTATGGCTGAGAAATATTCCAATGTATTTATGTTCCATATCTTCTTTATCCACTCAACTGTCAATAGATACTTAGACGGCTTCCCTATCTTAGCTACTGTAAATAGTACCGCTATGAACAAAAGGGTGTATGCATCTTTTTAAATTAGAGTTTTCATCTTTTCTGGATATATGCCCAGGAGTGGCAATACTGGATCACAGGGTAACTCTATTTTCGTTTCTTAAGGGATCTCCCTACTGTTCTCCATGGTGACTGAATCAATTTATGTTCCCACCAAGAGTATAGAAGCGCGCCTTTTTCTCCACACTTTCTCCAGCATTTGCTATTTGCAGACTTTTGATGATGGTCATTCTGACTGGTGTAAGGTGATACCTCAATATAGTTTTGATTTGCATTTCTCTAACAATTAGTGATATTGAGCATCTTTTCATGTGTCTGTTGACCACCTGTATGTCTCTTTGGAGAAATGTCTATTTAAGTCTTCTGTTTATTTGGAGGGGAAGACTTTGCTTTTCTGATATTGAACTGCTTGAGCTATTCTTGTATTTGAAAATTAAGCCCTTGTCAGTAGCATAATTTACAAGTATTCTCTCCTAGTCTGTGGGTTGTCTTTTTCTTTTGTTTATGGATTCATTTGCTATGCATAAGCTTATAATTTTTATTAGGTATCATGTGTTTATTTGTTTTGCTTTGGGAGACTCACCTAAGTAAACATTGCTACAATTTATGTCAGAAAATATTTTGCCTATACTCTCTTCCAGGAGTTCTGGGGGTCTCTTCTTATACTTAAGACTTTAAGTAATTTTTATTTTTGTGTATGGTGTGAGGGAGTGTTTGAACTTCATTTATTTATATACAGCTGCCCAACTTTCCCAATACCACTTGCTGAGAGACTTTTGTTTTGCCAATGTGTATTCTTGCCTCCTTTGTTGAAGATTAAGTGACTGTAGGTGTGTGGGTTTCTTCTTGGGGTGTCTGTTCTGTTCCATTGACCCATATGTCTGTTTCTGCACCAATACCATGCTGTTTTGGTTGCTGCGGCTTTATAGTATTATCCGAAGTCCAGGAAAGTTAGGCCTCCAGCTTTATTCTTTTTCCTAAGAATTGCCAAAGCAATTGTGTGGTTCCAGATAAATTTTAGAAGTATTTGTCCAGTTCTGTGAAAAATGTCATGACTAATTTGATAGGGATTGCCTTAAACCAACAGATTACTTTCTGTAGTATGGTCGTTTTCCCAATATTAATTATTCCAACTCAAGAGCATGGGATACTGAATGTTACTTTTAATTCATAAGCATTGTCACAATATTCTCTCTGAAGACCCCAATTGTCTGCATTCTTTATAAGGTTCACAATGATATATATGCACCCATACATGTATATACACACAGAGACACACATACACATCAATCACAGTTCTAGTTCCAGCTTTTATCCATCAATTTCATCCATTTATATAAAAGGCAATTGAATGTAGACTATGGTTGCTCTCTTCATTTCTCTCTATGAGATTCTCACGATTGACTTAGGGACTCACTGATCTCCTGAAATTGCCCTCACAAAAATAATGAATGACCTTTTTCATCACTAGATAAATGAGAATCTATTTTTTTTTTCATGTTTTCAGTATCTTCAATACCCACATGGTTAATCTTTATTCCCTTATGAATTCCCTAACATTTCTGGATTTCTGAGGCTTTATTGAATGATAGCACTTTCAAAGCACTCTTTATTTTGATTATTTCTATATCACTCTTGTGATATACAATTATGTAATGCTAAACTGAATTTTTTACAGATTTAAACTCTACTGAAGATCATTACCTCATTCCATTTTACTTACGGTTTATCAGTAGTGTGTTGCATATTATAGCATTTAATAAGTAAATTCAAGGAAAACTATGAATCATTAAAAAAATTTTAGCATCTTCTATTTATAAAATGGTAGCAAAACAATAATAATAAATAAACTACTTATTTTCCATTTAGCAGCAATATGTGTTAAACATGAAAGATATTGAATGGTAAGTAACATAATTAGAAATGTGTTTTAAAAAACTCAATCGAGGGTGGAATGTGGCTAGATTAAAGTTAGAAAGTTAAAAGGTATGTAATGTATTATTCTCAGGACTAAACTGTATCTTAAAAATATGAAAGTGTTACTAAATATTGGTAGCAAACAATGACTTTCCACAACTAAGGACGTGGCTTTCAGGTTCTTGAAGTTTATGTGCCTTTCAGGTTCTTGAAGTTTTACCTACTCAGTACTGAAATTATTATTTTCCTCTTCCAATGAGCCTGCTTTTCTTCTTCCAGTGTTCCTACATTAGTGAATGAAACCACAATTCAGACAGTACCGTCAAATGGAAACCTGAGAGTCATAGGGAACAATTTTATCTTCATTACTCTCTACAACCAACATGTTCTACATATTTCATTTCAAAACACTTCTTGACTCCATCTACTTCTCTCCATTCCCACTGTAAACTTCATTAATAAACTCCGATAACCCTACAGGAGAACTGTTGCAATACTCTCAAAATTCAAGTTGCTTTCTTCCAATTTTTGCCACACTGAATAGAGTTCTCCTTCTTTACAAACGGAAAATCTGATCATGTTCTGCCCCGGAACAAAATGCTATAAGGGCTCTACATTGTAACTTTCCACCCAGTAAACTCTACCATGTTTGACCAGGTGCTTCCTGATCTGTGACTCCTTCTCTCTCAAGCCACATCCCTTGCTGCTTCTTTGCGTTTCAGACTTGTCAACATTTTAAATTCCCTAAACCAGTCATGGTCTCTCTAGTCTTAGGGACTTTACACATGCAGTTCCTCTGTCTGCAATTCTTTTCCCTGCCTCTTTCTCTGACTAATTCCTACTCATTTGTAAGGTTTCAACTTACATGCTATATCTTTCAGCAAGCTTTCCCAAACTCCTAAGATAATTGCTTCTTATGTATTCCCATAATCAACCTGTTCTTTCACATAACTTGTAATGCATTGTAATTTTCTGTTCACTTGTCTGTTTCCCCCAACAACAGTACTACTTGAAGAAATCACCTACAATAATATTTTTCACTATCATCTCCTTAAAATCTAGCACAGAAAATAAAATATGGTAGGCATATATATACACACACACACACACATTATATATATATATATATACACACACATATGATGTATATATTTCATTAAATAGCTGAAGGAATTATCTTGAAACATCTAATCTATATTTGTTAGTTTTTTAAAAAAGTAATTCAAAAATATATTTCACTTAAAAATGTACTGTACTTTTATTCTTCTCAAATTATATTTTCAATTATGTGTCAAAAATAGTTTAAATTTGTTGATGTATTATGAAGTTCTATACTCATTATTTCTTTTTAAATTTCATTCCTTTATTCTGGCTCGACATTTGTCTCCTGAAATGTCACCCTTTGGTAGTCATAATGCCTACATATGAGAAACACAGTCGACAGGTTCAGGATGCGGTCTTATCAGATGAACTGTCCCCATGCTGCCGTGAGTCTAGCCAGAAGGAGCAGCATCACTTGACAAGGTTGTCCCTTTATAATCCTTCGCCCTCTTCTGTTTGAATTAAGAGTGGAGACCTAACCCACAAACTGAGCAACTCTCTCTCTCTCTCTCTCTCTCTCTATTACCTCCACAAGGTTTCCATGGTGTATCCTGGTAGTTCTTTATCTTAGACTATTTAATTTAAGCAAGTTCTTTTCTATTCACATCCTTCCTACATGCATGTGTATTTTAACCATATTTACTGAATAAATACAAAGGGATGAGAAGGAAGAAAAGAATGAAGGGTGGGAAAACAGAGAGAAAAAGCAAGGGAAAAAACAAGGACGATGGGACGGAAGGAATAAAAGTTCTTATCTAATAGGGCTTGTAAATAAACTAGCTAGAGAACCAAATATAAGCATACAGAAAAGTATAATATCTTAGGCATAATTTTATAGCTTTAAAATCAAAACTGTTAAAAAAAATTCTCAAGCTATAAAACAGATGTGCTGTATTCTTCAGAATGAGTTAGTTGATGTTTGAGGCAGAGCAGGGATAAAGGTATGTGAAAACTTTATGGTATTAGGACTTATGAGCTCAAAATATAATTATGGCCTATAAATAACTTTCTCACTGATTTTTAAAGTAGTCATGCTTTCTTTTCAGATTAAATAATTCTATAATTTGAATGTTTTCTGTGAGTGGAATCCCAGAAAATATCACATGGAGTGAGTAACAAATTAACATTATAGACAATAAATCTTTTTCTCTGGAAAGAAGGTCTTCTTCCAAAGAGTGGAATCAGAAAATTTATGAAGAAGATAGGATTTTGGTTATGTCTTAAATTATTTTTACAGGCCCAGATATATGAAGACCAAAATTCACATACAAGAAATCTCAAATACCATCCTGTCTAGAGGGTGCTTCTTTTTGATTGAATTTTAAGATTTATGAGTAAGTGTCAGATTGTGGGGAAACTTGGAAGCTAAACTCAGGACTTTATTGTGCAATAAGGAAACTGTAAAAACCTGGAAGGTAGGAGGGGAGGACACATGATAAAATACAGACTGAAGAGAGACAACAGTCAACAAATGATATAAATCGAATAAACAAAAATTCTTAGATAACCTTATTTGGAATTTTTCTGATACATAGTGTTACTTCCTTGGAGCCTATGCCCCTTTCCCATCACAAACTTGTGCCCAGTAGCAGAGAGCTAAACACAAGGAATGTCCTTGGAAAGATTTTGCCAACCAACTCTTTCTCCACATGGAAAGAGCTTCTGTGTCCCTGCTGTGTGCTCTGAGTGGCTTGCACTTGCCCTGCCACTTGTCAGTTCCATGCAAGATATTATTAAGATTTCTTTAACCCTGGCTTTCCCTACTAAAAGCTTCTTGAAAACCTCGTGTTCTTTATTCGCAGAATGACTCACACTGAGTAACAGACTAGGACTTCAAGTCAGAGATCTTGTCACCAGGCAAGGTCAGCTCTAAGGGTAACCTGGTGTCTGCCAGGCTTATGCTTCAAGGAGTTGACAAAACTACCATACCTCACCGCAGCTAAACAATCTGCCTAGAATGTTGACACAGTGGCACTTTGCCTGGTTTATTTCCTGGAATTCTTCCCCCCTCTAAGATGCTCGATTTATATTTTTAAATGAGCTGTTCTCTTAATTACTGAACATTTGCAGAACATTATACACTTACAAAGTACTCTTACACATCCTATAAATTATTTTCATTCACAAAAAGATAGACGGTATTTATGACATGTCCATTTTTTACATGGAGAAACTTTAAGCAAAAGATTGCCATCCTTTCACACAACTAGAAAGAAAATGAATCAGTTATTTGTATCACTCCTTGAGACACAGTATTACTCTGAAAATCATAGTTATAAACTCTGTTCTGTTGCTTCTGTATGGCCTCAAGAAGTCTTCTTTCTCAGTCTATAAAAGTAGACAAAGGATTCAGAGTTGCCTTTCCTGAAACACAAGCTAAGTAAAAAGATCAAAATTTCACCAGTCAGATAGGCAAGCTGAGCCTTCAACTAATTGTAAACATTGAAGCAGTGATCAGGCAATACAGTCATTTTGAGAAATACATGCTATAATACTATAAACTTTCACTCTAATTCTTTCAAGAGTCTTGTTCATATTTTATATTTACCATGACACTTTTTAGTATATACTGTGTTTATGAAATACACCCACCACAAAACTTTAAGCTGCCCTGAACCCTGAGTTTATACTCACTTGATCAAAAAAGATATTTCTAAGTTATTATGTAATATGTCCTAAGAAAATGAGTCTATAACCCTTCTATACCACCAAATATATATATATATATATATTTCCATTTTACATTAAAAATTGGAAAAACTATAGGATTTCCCTGCAGTTTCAGTGGTTAAGTATTTGCCTTGCAGTGCAGGAAATGCAGGTTCCATCCCTGGTCAGGCCCTAAGATCCAACACGCCATGGAGCCACTAAGCCTGCACTCACAGCTACTGAGCCTAGGCACTCACTTGAATTATTTAGTCTTTCCTTGAGGTCATGGAAATAATGAGTTTTGATAATAGTCCAAGTTTCAGTAAAAAATATCAGATGTATATGGCTTATTATTTACCTGCAAATATTCTGCTACTAGCAAAACAGCTTTTAGTACTTAAACTGAAAAGTAGACACTTAAAATTAAGAGACTTCTGCAGTGGAGTAATCCCAAATATTTTTAAAAGCCTCAGAAAAGCACTTATCATGAGAAATTTCTTCTTTACAGAAACATAGCTGGAATTTGTCTCACTATAACTTTCACTACATATTTCTATGACTATCCCCTAAAGTAGTGCAAATGTCTTTTCTTCAAATAAATGACAGAAATTATGTCATTGAACAAATAATTATTCTGTGCCTATAGAAATGGTCTCTACTCCTTTGGAACTTGCTCTTTAAAAACATATCTCAATTCTTTCACATTAATATTTTAAACCATGATTTTTAGAATGTCAGCACACTTTTCTATGATTATCTTTGATGAGTTTCAGTTTTTTAATATCACTACTAAAACATTAAATGAACTGAATACATGATTAAATCTCTAACTTTATTATGGGCTTTTACGTTATAGGGCATTATTTTCTATTAGACTACTTATACAGATAAAATATGCATTAAGAAATTATTTTACACTGTATATTTTCCCATTCAGACATGCATACATTCAACACAGAATACCAAATCAGGCCTCTCTTCCTCTGTTGCTAATCTGACTCAACCAGAACAGTGCTTCTGGAAAGACATATTTGTGTTGTTATGATCATTGGAACTCAGATCAAATTAAGTCACTTTGCCTCTACGAGTTTACATTAACACCTAAAAGTAAAAAAGTCCTGCCTTACATATCTTACAGAGTTATAGGGAAACAATTAAAGTAAAAAATCAAAGAATAATTTAATTAACAATGTTAATTTATTATATAATATAAACTGTAGCTTTCTATACAAATAGAAATAGAAATTCTATTATTATTTTTACTTCTTTAGGAGTTCTATATACCCTTGACATTATATTTTATATATAGTAATTATAACTTCAAATTTTTAAAACAAGATTAGATAAAAAACAACTTGTCTCCAAAGTTAACCAATGTAATGGTTTTCTGTGTGGTTTCTCATGCCTCACTCTACAATTCATATCAACACATATGAATTACGAATATACTTGTATACATATATATTTACATAGTATATTTTATTCTTTTTAATAACATTATGTAGGATAAGATTACATAAGCTATTTTAGAGAAAACATCATATTATTGCTTAAGTGGAAACTCTGTCGCTTGTTCTGTTTCTTGTTTCGCTTTGTTACTAACTAGTATTGATGAACATCAGCTCCCAAGCCAGGTATCCCTAACCTGTACTTATGAGATTGACATTTTGAGCTTAAATTCAGTATTTACATATATCCTTGTAATATTTCCTTTTGATTATTTTAGCCATCATTCATTTTCTTGAAATCCTAATTCTGTCCTCAAATATTTCCATCCCCTCTTCAAGCTTTGATCAGGCATATTTTTAATGAGCTTGCATTCCACATTTTCAACCAAGTTACTGATGGAACTGTAAAAAGGATGTCAGCTTTAAGGGAGTCTTTCATACAGTTCAAAAATTCCTTTATCCAGATTATATACTGTCCTACTAATTGTGTGATAAGCATTTCTCTCTCTTCAAAAAAATATAATATTTTAAAAAAATACAAGAACAGGGGTGATAGGAGTCTTAATAACCACACAATAATAGTAACAGATATGTTCACATCCTATTCTGGTGTTCCTTTTTAAAGACAAAATATCTAAAAAAAATTTATCTCAAGTGGTTCCCTGATGGATTGTGACTAGAGACTCATGATTTTGACACAGCAAAGCTATTGGATTCAAGCAGAGAACGGAGGGCAATGGAGAGCATGGGGAACAAAATTTATTTCAAAGAAGTTACACATTGAGATTCCAGAGGAAGAGTGGATGATTACTGCAGGTCATGGCCCTGCATTGGATACCACTTTACACAAGGGGCAAAAGAATTTTTAAAAGCACAGATAGGCCAGGAATTTGACAACGAACTTTCTGTGGTCAGAGGCCTGCAATAGTCTCCATCTTAAAGCTCAGTGAAACATGACCTTGGTTTCCTACACAACTCGATGCATTTGTTACCAATGACCTTGCTCTGTGAGAAGTATTTGTATTCACATTCCTCTGCAGAATACATAAATAAATTCACATACAGATAATTAAAGGATAATATCATAAAAACAATAGAGACCAAAGAGAAAGTACACTACCTTTTCAGGACAAAGTACGTGGTAAAAATACCTTTAACAGGGCATGGAGGAAGAAGGAGTTAAATTAGAAATTTGAAATTAACATATACACATTACTATTATATATAAAGTAAATAAACAACAAGAACCTATTTTACAGCACAGAGAATTCTACTCAACACTCTGTGACAGCCGATACAGGAAAAGAATCAGAAAAAGAATCGATACATGTATATATATAACATTCACTTTGCTGAACACTTGAAACTAACACAACACTGTAAATTACCTATAACTCAATTAGAAAATTGTTTAAAAAAACACCTTGAGCTTCTGGCTTAGGTAGGATGAGATCTACAAGTGTAGTATCCTGAAATGTTAGAATGACCCAAAGGCCATAGCTCGTCAAAGTGTGGTTGTAGGAAAACAATGAAGAGGATGAGAAACTTTAAGCTGAATAAAGCTAACTGAATATGAAAGTGTGCATGTATATACTTTGTACCCTAAAATGTCATAATTTCAGTAAAAATGACTTGTAAACTTTAATTCCCTATGAAGATTAAAAATATTGAATTGGATATTATTCAGGAAGGAACATGGTAGGTGAGAACAAAGAAAATCTCTCACTGTGGAGTCGTGTGAGAGTTGGACTATAAATAAAACTGAGCACTGAAGAATTGATCCTTTTGAACTATGGTGTTGGAGAAGACTCTTGAGAGACCCTTGGACTGCAAGGAGATCCAACCAGTCCATCCTAAAGGAGATCAGTCCTGAATATTCATTGGAAGGACTGAGGCTGAACCTGAAACTCCATACTTTGGCCACCTCATGCGAAGAACTGACTCATTGGAAAAGACCCTAATGCTGGGAAAGATTGAAGGCAGGAGGAGAAGGGGACGACAGAGGGTAAGATGGTTGGATGGCATCACTGACACAATGGACATGAGTTTGAGCAAGCTCTGGGAGTTGGTGATGGACAGGGAGGCCTGGCGTGCTGCAGTCCATGGGGTCACACGGACATGACTAAGTGACTGAACTGAACTGAACTAACTGCGGGGTCATGGGATTACTGTAAAGTCTTTAACTTCACTTTGCTCCACAACTTCTTTCCTTCAAATTCCACTTTTGATGAAGTAAACAACCATCCAGGCAGCTGAGAAGACAGAGTAGGAAGCATTCTAACCCCTCATGTGAGCAAACAGGTAATTTCTTCCTTAATAATCCCAAAGACAGTGTGGTGTAGTCTACCATGAACCCATAAGATAATGAGCTCAGAGGTGATAGGTCCTGGCAAATTTAGGATGATATGAGTTCAAGGCAAACAAATAATTACTAGAATATAGAAGACTATTGCTGAACTCTTAAGATTTTGTTTAATGTGATAAAATATGTACTATGTATAGGAATTTGCTAGGAAATGCTATAATTTATATGTTGTTCATGTAACACACATGCACACAGATATAAACTCTGTAGTTTGATTATAAAGATACCCGAAATCCTGATCACTGACTTAGACATTCTCCAGCTCTTAGAATCATATTGAACAAAGAAGTGTAACCCTAAAGCTATACCCTCAAAGTTTCAAAGAATTAAATTTATTACCAAAGAGTTCTAAAATTCTAAGATCGAATACAGAGTCCAGAACATAATGTTAAATGGTGTTTTACATTTCCTCTTCAGTAGACAGTACAAAGATGCTACACAAAGACATTAGCAGATGGTCTATACCAAAATGAGACTGATTATATTCTTTGCAGCCAAAGATGGAGAAGCTCTATACAGTCAGCAAAAACAACACTGGGAGCTGGCTGTGGCTCGGATCATGAACTCCTTATTGCCAAATTTAGACTTAAATTGAAGAAAGTAGGGAAAACCACTAGACCATTCAGGGATGACCTAAATCAAATCCCTTACGATTATACAGTGGCAGTGACAAATACATTCGAGGGATTAGTTCTGATAGACAGAGTGCCTGAAGAACTATGGATCAAGGTTCATGACACTGTACAGCAGGCAGTGATCAAGACCATCCCCAAGAAAAAGAAACGCAAAAAAGCAAAATGGCTGTCTGAGGAGGCCTTACAAATAGCTGAGAAAAGAGGAGAAGCTAAAGGCTAAGGAGAAAAGGAAAGATATATCCATTTGAATGCAGAGTTCCAAAGAATAGCAGGAGAGAGAAGAAAGTCTTCCTTGGTGATCAATGCAAAAAAATAAAATAAAAATAGAGGAAAACAATAGAATGGAAAGACTAGAGATCTCTTCAAGAAATTAGAGATACTAAGGGAACATTTCATGCAAAGATGGGCACAATAAAGGACAGAAATGGTATGGACCTAACAGAAGCAGAATATATTAAGAAGAGGCGGCAAGAACACACAAAGAACTATACAAAGAAGATCTTCATGACCCAGATAACCACGATGGTGTGATCACTCACCTAGAGCCAGACATCCTGGAATGTGAAGTCAAGTGGGCCTTAGGAAGCTTCACTAGAAACAAAGATAGTGGAGGTGATAGAATTCCAGTTTAAAAGACGATGCTGTTCAAGTGCTACACTCAATATGCAAGCAAACTTGGAAAATTCAGCAGTGGCCACAGGACTGGAAAAGGTCAGTTTTCATTCCAATCCCAAAGAAAAGCAATGCCAAAGAATGTTCAAACTACCACACAATTGCACTCATCTCACATGCTAGCAAAGTAATGCTCAATATTCTCCAAGTCTGGCTTCAACAGTATATGAACCGTGAACTTCCAGATGTTCAAGCTGGATTTAGAAAAGGCAGAGGAACCAGAGATAAAATTGCCAACATCCGTTGGATCATCAAAAAAAGCAAGAGAATTCCAGAAAAACATCTGCTTTTTTGGTTACACCAAAGCCTTTGATGGTGCAGATCAAAACAAACTGTGAAAAATTCTTCAAGAGATGAAAATACCAGACCACCTGACCTGCCTCCTGAGAAATCTGTACGCAAGTCAAGAAGCAACAGTTAGAATAGGACATGGAACAAAGATTGGTTCCAATAGGGAAAGGAGTACATCAAGGCTGTATATTGTCACCATGCTTATTTAGCTTATATGCAGAGTACATCATGCAAAATGCCAGGCTGGATGAAGCACAAGCTGGAATCAAGATTGCCAGGAGAAATATCAATAACCTCAGATATGCAGATGATACCACGTTTATGGCAGAAAGTGAAGAGGAACTAAAAATCCTCCTGATGAAAGTGAAAGAGGAGAGTGAAAAAGTTGCCTTAAAACTCAGTATTCAAAAAACAAAGATCATGGCATCCAGTCCCATCACTTCATGCAAATAGATAGAAAAACAATAGAAAAAGTGACAGACTTTATTTTGGGGGGGCTCCCAAATCATTGCAGATGGTGACTGCAGCCATGAAATTAAAAGATGCTTGCTCCTTGGAAGAAAAGTTATGACCAACCTAGACAGCATATTAAAAAGCAGCAACATACTTTGCTGACAAAGATCCATCTAGTCAAAGCTGTGGTTTTTCCAGAAGTCATGTATGGATGTGAGAGTTGAACTGTAAAGAAAGCTGAGCATCAAAGAATTGATGCTTTTGAACTGCGGTGTTGGAGAAGACTCTTGAGAGTCCCTTGGACATAGCAAGGAGATCCAACCAGCCAATACAAAAGGAAATCAGTCCTGAATATTCTTTGGAAGGACTGAGGCTGAAGCTAAAACTCTAATACTTTGGCCACCTCATGCAAAGAACTGACTCATTGGAAAAGACCCTGATGTTAGGAAAGATTGAGGGCAGGAGGAGAAGGGGATGACAGAGGATGAAATGGTTAAATGGCATCATCAACTCGATGGACATGAGTTTGAGCAAGCTCTGGGAGTTGGTGATGGACAGGGAAGGCTGGTGTGCTACAGCCCGTGGGGTCAAAGAGTGGACAGGACTGAACATTGAACTGAACTGAGACAGTACAAAACATGTTCATCAAAGGACACTAGGGTATGCCTTCTCTCTTGCTCCCTTTTTTTTTCCTTC
The DNA here is from genome assembly GCF_910594005.1 of Cervus elaphus. Taxonomy (NCBI): domain Eukaryota; kingdom Metazoa; phylum Chordata; class Mammalia; order Artiodactyla; family Cervidae; genus Cervus; species Cervus elaphus. Next base: position 90,981,351 of record NC_057823.1, on the reverse strand, counting down.
CCTCCTCTTACTCCTCTGCCTTCCCTGCTTGGGTTCCTTTATCTCCTCTTAGCCTCTGATTCAGTTTTTGAGAGATTCTGTTACTATCTGATTTCCATTCCTATGTCACAACAAGGCATGGGCCTTCAAATCCAGACTTCAGAAGGAAAGGGTAAAGCAACCTTTCCAAGCTCATCTTGCTGAGGGCACAATTAGGGGACTAATAAACTCTTCTGCTGTCACATTGAAGCACTTCTTATAAACGAATTCCATGTGCTACCCTATAGAGAACCACCCTATTTTCTCTTCATTCCTAGAAAACTGCCAAGCTCTTTCTTAGTATAACTTTGGAGTTTTACTCTTCTTACAGTGTTTTTGTTAATTTCTTCATCCTTTTTAAGCATCTATTTTTATTATTTTAGAATCAAGTAGGGAAGCTGGCAGGAAAGGAGCAGTGCCTGTGTGTGCTTAGTCACTCGGCTGTGTCCCAATCTTTGCAACCATTTGCATGTAGCCCACCAGGCTCCTCTGCCCATGGGATTTTTCAGGCACGAACACTGGAGTGGGGTTGCCATTTCCTTCTCCATGGAATCTTCCTGACCCAGGGATTGAACCTGTGTCTCCTGTGTTGCCTGCATTGCACACTAACTCTTTATCTGCTGAGTCATAAAACTAATAACCATTATTTCTATCTCTATGACACACCAATGCTTGATTCAGTTCTCAATTACATTCTTCAGTGCAATATAACAAAATGCTTTCCAGACAGAAGCAAAGAGGTAGAATGAGTTATAGAGTTTTACAATAAATTAACTGATAATGTCAATGAATCCATGTCCATTTCTAACCAAAATAGCCCATTTTGTCCCTTTAGCAAACCAATGATAATTTCCCGGTGATCATTAAGTGAGATAAAAAGGGGTATATTTTTGTCTCTGTCACAGTATCACATGGCCATTTTATGCCCTAGTTGATGAACTACTCTGTCCCAAACTACACCTAACTCTTAAAAGTAACATCCAGATGTTGAGGGAAATAAGTCTACTTGCCAGAATATGTTTAGGTTAACTAAGCCACTGAGCACTGACAATGAATTTTCATTGAATTTTTAGTAAAAGTATTTTCCATAAATATTATCCCCATCCTCCTGTTCTCAGAGCATTTATCCCATGAGGAATATGTTAAATTTTTATTGCTGTGTAACAAACTACCACAAACTTGGCAACTTAGGGAAAAGAAACATTTGTTATCTCACAGTTTCTACAGATTAGAAGTCTGGACTGTGCTTAGCTGGGTCTTTTGCTTGGGATTTGACAAGGCAGCAAACAAGACATCAGCCAGAGCCATGGTCTTATTTGAGGCTTGAGATCCTCTTCTAAGCTCATGTGGTCATTAGCAGAATTCATTTATCTACAGTTGGATAACTCACTGTGTCTTACTCTTCAAATCCAGTGTGAGTGATAGTCACTCCAACTCTTTGTGACCCCATGGACTGTAGCCTGCCAGGCTCCTCTGTCCATGGAATTCTCCAGGCAAGAATACTGGAGTGGGTTGCCATTTCCTTCTCCAGGGGATCTTCCCAACACAGGGATTGAACATGGGTCTTTGCATTGCAGGTAGATTCTTTACCATCTTTACCATCTGAGCCACCAGGAAAATCTACTATTAAGACACATTCCTAAATATAAAGACAGGTCAACTTAAAAAGTATCAACTGATACATGCTTGACTTTATCATATAATCTATAGACAATATATTAGAATATGTAATGAATCCATTCTCCTTTTCCAAAGGAATATCAGAGACAGAAGTAGCAATAAAGTTATAAATGACAACCATCAATCAGATGAAATAATTTAAATGAAGCCTCTCTCTCTCAAAGAGATGGAGATTGGGCAAGTGGTCTGGAAGAAAATATAATATGCTTTTAACTTTGCATGAAAAATAATGTTCAGTTCCATGTTGCTGAACATAGTTCTGTTTTTGCCAAATAAATCCTCTACTTCAGATTGCTGTCTGAATGCTTTATTAAAATTCCACTTCTGGCCTTTGTTTTGGAATCTGTTACTTTTGTTGCAACCTCCTGATTGCTGTCCTCTGAAGCATCTACTTTTCCTCTGTCCCCTGAAGCCTCAATTGCCTTCCCGCTGTCCCTGGAATTAGCAGTATCCTTCAACTCCAATAGCAGAGAGCATTTCTGAATTCTAGACCCTTTTTTAAGAGTTTGTCTGATTAGTTCAAGCTCACTCAGAATTCTGAATGACTCAAAGTTAACTAATTAAAGGAATCATAATCACAACTGTAAAAATTCCATCACTTTTACCATACAATTTAATTTACTCATGGGAAAGACATGCTCACAACTCAGAAGTCCCATCTACCCTCAAGGAGAAGCAACTATACAGGACATGCCCTTCAGCCAGTAGGAATCTTAGGGGATATCTTAGAATTCTGCCTACCATAAGAAGAAAAGTCAAATTACTTTAATATTCAGAGCATAATTGTACGGCAATAATTTAGCATTCAAGTGTGCCAGAGTCCCTCACCCTAAAACTGTTGTATTAACATTTTTTTACCAATTTATTCCATTCTTTAATTTCAAAAAAATCTTTCTTCCCATCTTCCACCACTCTCTCCCCTCTCACCCAAGTCCTTGCTATCACTTATTTTCTCTTGCTGTGATCTTGAGCTGCTGAGAAGATCACCTTTGGAAGCGCAGAACATTGGAACTTGCATGGTCTGGCACCATGCCTCTGGCCTCATTAGCGAATGCAGTTGTGCAGAGAAAAGAAATAAATCATTCTATTGACTACTCCATGTCAGAAGTACCTTCACTTACATGAAATTAGAACATTAGCATGAGAGTCCTGAAAAAAAAAAAAAAAAAGCCTCATTTCACTTAGAAATGCTCTCTACAGTTCAGTTCAGTTCAGTTCAGTCGCTCATTCATGTCCGACTCTTTGCGATCCCATGGACTGCAGCACACCAGACCTCCCTGTCCATCACCAACTCCCAGAGCTTGCTCAAACTCATGTCCATTCAGTTGATGATGCCATTCAAACAGCTTATCCTCTGTCATCCCCTTCTCCTCCCACCTTCAATCTTTCCCAGCATCAGGGTCTTTTCCAATGAATCAGTTCTTCACATCAGGTGGCCAGAGTATTGGACCTTCAGCTTCAGCATCAGTCCTTCCAAAGAATATTCAGGACTGATTTCCTTTAGGATGGACTGGTTGGATCTCCTCACTGTACAAGGGACTCTTAAGAGTCTTCTTCAACACCACAGTTCAAAAGCATCAATTCTTTGGTGCTCAGCTTTCTTTATAGTCCAGCTCTCACATCCATACATGACTACTGGGAAAACCACAGCTTTGACTATATGGACCTTTGTCAGCAAAGTAATGTCTCTCCTTTTTAATATGTTGTCTAGGTTGGTCATAACTTTTCTTCCAAGGAGCAAGCATCTTTTAAATACTGAGTTTTAAGCCAACTTTTTCACTGTCCTCTTCACTTTCATCAAGAGGTTCTTTAGTTCTTCGCTTTCTGCCATAAGGATGGTGTCATCTGCATATCTGAGGTTATTGATGCTTCTCCCAGAAATCTTGATTCCAGCTTGTGCTTCATCCAGCCTGGCATTTCACATGATGTACTGTGCAGATAATTTAAATAAGCAGGGTGACAATATACAGCCTTGATGTACTCCTTTCCCAATTAGGAACTAGTCTTTGGTTCTATGTCCAGTTTTAACTGTTGCTTCTTGACCTGCATACAGATTTCTCAGGAGGTAGGTCAGGTGGTCTGGTATTCTCATCTCTTGGAAGAATTTTCCACAGTTTCCTGTGATCTACACAGTCAAAGGCTTTGGCATAGTCAATAAAGCAGAACAGATGGACAGGGGAGCCTGGTGGGCTGCCGTCCATGGGGTCGCACAGAGTTGGACACAATTGAAGTGACTTAGCAGCAGCAGCAGCAGTAGTTTTTCTGGTATTCTCTTGCTTTTTTGATGATCCAACAAATGTTGGCAACTTGATCTCTGGTTCCTCTGCCTTTTCTAAATCCAGATTGAACATCTGGAAGTTCTCGGTTCACAAACTTTGAAGCCTGGCTTCGAGAATTTTGAGCATTACTTTACTAGTGTGTGAGATGAGTGCAATTGTGTGGTAGTTCACACATTCTTTGGCATTGCTTCTCTTTAGGATTGGAATGAAATCTGACCTTTTCCAGTCCTGTGGCCACTGCTGAGTTTTCCAAACTTGCTTGCATATTTAATGCACCACTTTAAAAGCATAATCTTTGAGGATTTGAAATAGCTCAACTGGAATTCCATCAACTTCACTGGTTAATAATTATCTAACCTACTCCATTCCTGATTTTTATGGCATCTACACAATGCATAAAGTGAGCTTCCTGAGGCATAAGACCTTGCTGCCTTGATTTTTTAAATAGCCACAGATTTAGTACAGCAGAAATGGTAAAGCATTTGATATATATTCATTGATAGAAGGGTTATTTTAACTTGGCATTCAAGGCTCTCCATACATAAACTCACACACATATTTTCCAAAAAGTTTTCAGCTCCTGACCTTCAACTCCACCTCGTCTCAGTCAGGCAGAATGTCACTATGCCCTGCGTTTCTGTAGAGCGGCACCTCTAAATTTGACATATGTCATCCCTAAAGGGACCACCTCGGTGTACCCCCACTCGATCTGTGAAATCTGTGATGATTTAGCTCACTCTGCAGGGGCATGCAAACAGTCAGACTTGACTGAGCGACCAACACTTTCCTTTATACTTTCATCACTAAAAGGTCCATCCCAGTGCACTGGCACTGGATCTGTGGAATCTCTGGTGATTCAGCTCACTCCCCATCCCACCAGGTGGGAGTGACACCTGCATCCTCCAATATTCATATTATTTATGGTGTTCCTCAATTATGGTTTTGTGTGTGTGTGTGTGTGTTCTACATTCTACTGCAGTTACTTATGTTGACATTTTACTTCTCCTATTTGATTTTAAGATTCTTAGGAAAGATATTTGTATATCCTACAAAGTCTGACACACACAGTAGAAAGTAAGTAAATACATATTTCTTTAAAAGACTCAAAAAGTTCTCATCAGTATTACAAAAGTTATCTTAATGCTTGAAAATACAGTCAATAATAATTTTATATCTTGATACTTTCTGTAACTTTAGAAAATTTCTTTTAAAAAAAGAATTTATGAACTGTTAATTCTCTCTTATTACAAAGACCCCTTTCTGAGAGGTTAACATTTGGCAACCAATGATGTTTTGCATTTTATTGATTTCCACTTATGTGTGTTCTTCTATCTAATCAATAGTGGAAAATATAAATTAGAGGAAAATATTTAATAAGTATTTTAAAATAAAATGTTACATCATTTTTCACTTGGATATTATGTGTCATATATCCTATATTCTTTCTCATGATGCATTTTCCAACTAAAATTTAAAATGAAAATAAACTAAAAGGCCTCCTTTAGTGCCTGTTATTGATAATACTATTGTGCCAAAGGAATCCAAATGACCTAAGTTTTACACATTACAATTTCTCTTTTAGAATTAAAATGTTTTAAAAGAAAATATTTTACAAAATTTTATTCACTCAGTTGTAATTATTTATGGTGATGAGGTGGGAAAGATGAAATTAAAAACTGATAGAAGTTTTCTATGCAGACTACTGATTACTTTCCTTGTTTTGACCTTCCTATGGCAGATATTTAAATTTTGTTTGCTTTCTTTACAGGGAGCACTTAAACATTTAGCTTATCTAAGGTGCAGTGACCTGAATAATAGAAGCAGAGAAAACTGCTAATTTAGAGATTTTAAATGGATAAACCTTGTAAATGGATTATGGAAATTGAAACATAACAAATCAGCTTTAATCATGCAGTTAATGAACTTCCACAATTTAACTGTGAACTTTTCAAATGTTGGGTTATGTTTATATTTAAAGTCAAGTATGCAGAAGCTAAGGTTACATAAGACACAACTCAAAGGTCTTCATGCCTTTTAGAGACTTCTGATATTTCCTTTGAATTTATATTTTCCACACACAAGTCTAGTAACTAAGTGGATCTTGGACTATTTTATTTACATTTTGATCAGAACTTGACTTCCTACTATAGAATTATTAGAGGCAGAGATTTGTGCCTTGAAATTCGTTTCTTTTTCAACTGGTACAACTGACAGGTAAGGTAGTCAATAAATGTCCAGTGAATGAAACTGCATCGTGCCTCAGTACTAAGCTACTATTTTTCAACCTGATTACTGCAGAGAACATATGGAGCATGAACCCTGCTCTAAAAATTCTCATCATCTCTCTCATCATTACCTGTTAAAGCATTTCATCATAGCTTGAATCCTTTATGTTAGAGTTTGGCTGAGGCCTGGAATAAAGAATGAAAATGTGACAAATGGCCACTTATTGGTCATTAACTATCATGATTACAGCAGCCGTCCTCTCAGAGTGAGGGTCAACATTAAGAAATGAAACCATCCTTTAGAATATCCTCTTGATAGGGATGAAGCTGTTCATTATCTGATCATTAGGGTCCATGCCAAATAAAACACCTATTTCACACAACTGAAGTCCTAATTGTTCATTTAGTCATTGGTTTAAATGGGAAGCAATGAAAAAAGCAAATAACTAAGCAACTGCACAATCTTCGGATCCCCATCTAAGTGCAGGATGATATTTAATGCTAAGAGAATAGCTCATGGCAAAAAAAGTATTAAAAGTGACTGAGAGACCACATGTGGCACCCAGTACCCAGTCACATATGGAAACTTTAGTTATCGGTTCAGCTTAAAATTGCAATAATGAGTTACTATCTTGCCTCACTATCAAAATAATGAATATTTAAGAATTAACCTCAAAGGCTTAAAAAGGAATTTATTTTTTCAAATTACAAGCATATAAACTAAATAATTATCATATTTAAGAATCATGAGAATTGGAAAGGAGTCGGAGACCCTAAAGAACCTCTTGATGAAAGTGAAAGAGGAGAGTGAAAAAGTTGGCTTAAACTTTATGTTAGAGACCAGATGATACTAATCTAGAGAGAGAACATGGACGTCTACTGTGACAACAGTGACATAATTTTTTTTTTCTACTGGTAAATATCTCGATGACAGCAGCAATATTTTGTAATTGGGTAATGGAGAATTCTGAGATCTCAAAAAAATTTTTAGTTAATTTACTTATTTTAATTGCAGGCTAATTACTTTACAATATTGTAGTGGTTTTTGCCATACATACACACGAATCAGCCATGAGTGTACATGTGTCCCCCATCCTGAACCCGCCTCCCACCTCTCTCCCCATTCCATGTCTCATTTTGTGACTTTGGAAAAAAATAAGTCACATGAGGTTTAGTTTCCTTATGAACAAAATCTGATTATCACTACCTGTCTTGCATTATTGGGTTACTGGGAGGAATTAAGAAGCTGCTTTAGACACTTGGAACTATTTTTGGAACATAAAGGGATGGATGAATTACAAATAACCTCACTCATCTCCTTGGCTCAGATCCTTGAGCTGCTGTCTGGAGAAGGTGACCTAACTGCTAGAAGAGATAATACTGAAAAGAATCTTGATATGTTCTTCGCTTCCTTGGCTTTACCTGTCTGGGTTGAGTACTTGAGATGCTGAACTAAGGTACACACTTCTAAAAACCTTCTTTTCCTTTTCTGTTGAGCTGTCCTCCTCTTCCTCCTGGAGAATTAGTTTTTTATCTACAGAGCTAGAAGAGTCTGGGTGGGGCCCAGGAGAGAGAAAAACAAATAAAAAGCCAAAGGTTTCAAGTTTTCTTAAGAGTTCCTGGTGACGATGAAAGGAAACCTTAGTCTCCTTCTAAGTGAGTGTCTAGTTCAGGTCACATAAGAGTAGAAATGAGGTCATAAATTCAAAGCTAAACCACATCTGGAAATTTAAAGTGCATATTTGTTTCTTAGATTTCTCCATAAGCTGAGAGCATCTGAGGGAAAGTGGTCCATGAGGGCAATGGAACCCTGGGACTGCTCTCTAGTCCCGCGGTCTAGTCAAGTTCATCCCAGAGCCCCACACGACAGTTAACAATCAAGGCAAGAAAAGTGTTGGCTGAAGGACAAAGAACACGGTGTGGGAACCAGATCACGCAAGGCAGCGTAGGAGAAAATCTGCTTTCAAAGGAAAGAAGAAAACCAAAGAGGTGGTTGAATCGAAGATATACTGGAATAAGTTGTCAAAAAAGATACTGTTGACAGTTTCTAGGCAACATACGAATCCAAAATTGACAGAAAGGCAAAAATAAGGATCCCAACTACTGAAGGGACAGAAAATACAAATTGTATGATAAATGAGGGAATAAATGCTCCTGGTGATGTAAAGAACAGAGAAAGAGACGAGTTAAGAGGCCCCCGGAACAAGGAGCCAGGATCAGCTTCGTAGGCATTGACCTGCACGGTCACAAAGTGCCCTCAGTTGCTCTAATCCTCTGCTGTCACCATCTTAAAATCCTTCATCATTTATGAACAAGAAATTCTGCATTTTCATTTTGCAATGGGCCCACAAATTATGTAGCCAATCTGTCAAGAATTCTTTAGAGGTATGTAAGAGTTTGTATAAGCTTCTTTCTGGATATGTTATAATAATCAAACTAGAGGGGTAATTGGAGTGGGAAGTGGGAGGGAGGTTCAAAAGGGAGGCAACATACATATACCTATGATTGATTCATATTATTTAATGGCAGAAACCAACACAATATTGTAAAACAATTATCCTCCTATTAAAAATAAATAAATTTTTAAAAAATCAACTCACCACATGCTGACTCTGGAGAGAAACAATTCTCCAAAGCCAGGAAATTCTTTATGGGGAGGGGACATAGGAACTGGCAGCAAAGACAGGGATATGAGACAGGGAAACAACAGCAAGAAAAAAAAATATTGTAAAAGTATCTTGATATATTAAGAAGAAACTTCCTTCATCTATGAACATCAATGCAACTATTTTCACAAATATCCCATGGTAAAATCAATAGGTAAAGGAACTTGTCAAATATTTTTATTTTCTAATCAAAACAAAAAAGTTCCCCAACGCAATAATTATGCCACATTTACATTGATCAAGCCTTTAAGCAGTCTTTGTTTTATCAATGAAATAACTAATTTGAAGGATATAATTGGTACATTTTGTTATGACTTATAAACTATTTTTTAGGAAAGAGAAACATAGATTTATTTTAATCTCTTTTATTAACCATTTATGCTAATTGTTGTTGTTGTTCAGTCACTAATGTAATGTCCGACTCTGCGATCTCAAGGACTACAGCATGCCAGGCTACTCTGATCTTCACCGTCTCCCTGAGTTTATTCAAACTCATGTCCACTGAGTCAGTGATGCTATTTAAGCATCTCATCCTCTGCCACCCCCTTATCCTCTTGCCCTCAATCCTTCCCAGCTTCAGAGTCTTTTCCAATGAGTTAACTCTTCATATAAGGTGGCCAATGTATTGGACCTTTGGCTTCAGCATCAGTCCTTGCAATGAATATTCAGGATAGATTTCCATTAGGACTGACTGGTCTGATCTTGCAGTGCAAGGAACTCTCAAGAGTCTTCTCCAGCACCACAGTTCGAAAGCATCAATTCTTTGGCACTCAGCCTTCTTTATAGTCTAATTCTCACATCTATACATGACTACTGGAAAAACCATAGCTTTGACTAGACAGACCTTTGTTGGCAAAGTGATGTCTCTACTTCTTAATACGCTATCTAGATTTGTCATAGCTTTTCTTCCAAGGAGCAAGCTTCTTTTAATTTCATGGCTGAAGCCACTGTGCTCAGTGATTTTGGAGCCCAAGAAAATTAAATTTGTCAATCATAAAAAAAAACTAATTGATTATGAAAAAAATAGTTTCCATTTTAAGATGCCAGATCACAACAGATGATTTAGAGAAAATTCTACCTTGTTCAATGATGTAACACAAATATGTCTTCTTATAAACAGTGTCAGTAAAGGAGAATTTTTTTTTTCTAGCTAACTTCATTCCTCCATTGATCAGCAGTTTTGATTTTGATGGCGTGAAAAACAAGTCATTTTCTACCAAAGTAAGACTTCAGAGTCAGACTACTCATTTCATTTAAATTGAATGGCCACTAGTTTTTATTTCCATCCAGCCTAGTCTATCTCAAGAAGGTACCTAATTGCATAGCTTAAAGACCTTAGGAAAATTTTACCATATTCATAAAAACATCAATCCTGTGAAAAGTCCATGTTAGTGTCGTTTGTCAGGAATTGAATGACCTTTATTGGACAACTCTGTAAACCTCAAGAAGCAGATCTGATGTAGAGTTGACTGGTGTCGCTGTCTTGCTTATAGCAGAACATGACCATCAGTCAAGGATGGAGCAAAAGTTCAATGATGAAACACACATGGCAAAAGGCTGTTGCCTTAGGGTAATCTTCTTGGACATTATCTATCTTTTTGTGTTGGTATAAAGTATCAAAACATGAATGACATGTTATTAAGTCTTGCTTTTAGAAGTAGAGTATAAAACAGGATTCCTTTTTGATTTATTTATATTTTTAAAATCTAGAGTAAAGACAAACTAGGCACATTTTTCCAGGCCATAGAAATAAAAGAAGAATGGTTACAAACAGACTTCTCAATTCTGATCTTTCTTTAACATTCTTGAAAATAAAAATATACTAACCCTAAGAAGATACAGTTTATCTCTGTATGGCGCATGTCAACTACTGTGGGGGGCTCTGGGATGAATCTTGACTAGACCGCGGGACTAGAGAGCAGCCATTCATGATAAGTCCAATCACACCTTTCTGTAAGATACATGCATGCCATTCTTCTGATAGCTAATAGGAGCCAGTAGGCCCCAAAGAAATATAGAGTTCACCTGATATGCTGAACTTGCCTAAATAACATTTTGCCAATTTAGAATGTATATAATAAACTTCAGGTTTCACCTTAAGTAGAGCTTTGATTAATTTCTCACTGCCATTTCAGTCCTTCCCATGACAATGTGACAGTGTATAAACAGAGGCAAGCCTGTGAATAACAGAAGCATTTACTGTACACAGAAAATGTACAGAAACAGGACAGAGACAGGAAAGTTCTTACATTTATGGAGCAAGCTTGGGGATGAGTCTAAACAGGATCATGGCTGGTCCCCCATCCTTGGGGAACAAGTACATTAAAAGAGGTATTATTTTTAAATATCTTTTAGTGCTTCACCACTGTCATTCTTCTTTTCTTAATGCTTTACCATCCATAAGTCCAACATTTTCTCTTGAATAAAGGGTTGAACAGGGGCCAATTTTGGTGAACATGTCTCAGAAAATAAATTGCTCTTTCAATGCCTCTAATGTATATATTTCTATCTATATTTCTGTCTTGAAAGGTTTTGTGTAGTTAGAACAAAGAACATACAACAGATAACATTTTCTGAACATCTTTTAAGCAAAGTCTTGATAATGTGATTGAACGTGAAAGTGAAAGTCACTCAGTCTTTGCTACCCCATGGAGGATATAGTCCATGGAATTCTCCAGGCCAGAATACTGGAGTGGGTAGCTTTTCCCCTTCTCCAGGGGATCTTCCCAACCCAGGAATGAAACCCAGGTATACCACATTGCAGGTGGACTCTTGACCAGCTGAACCACAGGGAAAGCCGAAGAATACTGGAGTGGGTAGCCTATTCCTTCTCCAGTGGATCTTCCTGACCCAGGAATCAAACTGGGGTCTCCTGCATGGTGGGCAAATTCTTTACAAACTGAGCTATGAGGGAAGCCCTCAATGTGATTGAAACTCAGCCCAAAGGATGTATCCAAGAAGTATCTCACCAAGGAAATCAGGAAGTTGATAGAGGTTTGTTTAGAAACAAACCAGATTTTCAGCAACACTGACAATGAAAAAAGCAGAATTCACTAATGATGTCAAGGTGACTTGATATGCTGGGAAAGGGAGATTTAAGGGTATAGTTTACCCATAGGGACACTGGACTTCCTAGAGTTTGGTTTGAGTTTAACTAGTCCATACAGTTGAGATATCTAAGGAGCATCTAATTTAGAGCATGATCTACTAAAAATACTACAAAACTGGTTTTGTATTAGTTTGTTCTATGAGCCTCCAGTCACTCTCTTTTTATTTGTATGTTGACTAACAGAATCCCAGTAATTACTATTGACTAAAGGTCCTACGAGACTTAGATTATGCTAGATAGAAAAATCTTAATATCCTTACTTACCTAGGGAGTGTTAAAATGTGAGACATTGTCCCTTTCTCAAATTATAACCATAACCAACTAATGATTCATAAGACTCGGAAGACATGTCATCCTGGAAAGCAATTTATGAACACAAGCAGTGCTCAAGTGAAGGGGAACGAAAATGTTCCATGACTCTTGGTTGTTCTGTAGGATTTAAATAAAGGGGAAATCGCTCCATTTAGAAACAAGGAAAAAGTCATGCGATAACATGTGAAAGAACAGAGAAGAACAACAGAGTTTGGCTTGATCAGATCAACTCCATGCTCCTTCACTTCTATTTTTCATATATTCACTTTCCAATATCTGAAAAAAATAAACACTCTTTTAAAAAGAGAGAGAGAATTTGAATATGTCTAAGTCACTTAGATTATCTTGACACCTTGTCAATTAGGTTGATTTTTCACAATGTAAGTATGATATTCATTTATAATCAGTAGCTATTGATCCTCTATTTTCTAAGCAAAAAAAAAAAATCATAGTGAACAAAATATACATTCTCTACTCTCAAGGATTCACAGCTTAGATAAAAAGACAATTCCGTTTGCATCGTTAATGATATTTTATTTCTGTGAACATAATTCATGTCTCAAAAAAAAACAGACATTTGCTACCACATAATCTGACTTGGAAATTAAAGTGAATATTTGCTTTTTTGAAATGTGAAAAAAATGTAAAAATAATTTTAACTGAAACAAGTAAACAAGTGTGTTCTTATTAGATACAAACATCCAGAAGGATGAAAGTGAGAAGTGATAAAGAAAGCTTCACTAGGAAGGACTGGGCTGGATCTAGAGACACTTTAAACAATTCCGACACAAGCAGGTCACATGTGTCAAGGAGTTTATGCTCTGCATTCTTGTTGCCATGACAGATTCTTGAAGATTTATTCAGATGACTATGTAGATCAATTCCAGCCAAATGTTGTATCAAATATGCCTTTCATGTTTATATATCCATGAATTAAAGTCTAAGGATTGCCATCAAGATCAAAAGACCAACAAAAAATAAAATGTCTCCCACAAAAGCCATTAAAGGAAACTTAATTAGCTCAGGTCTTTTCTCTCAAGGTACTTTCTCTTAAAATAGTTCTTAAATGAATGGTATTACTTTAGCATTTAAAGACCTATAATTTTTCCTTGACATCTTATTTGTTATAAAAGTAGTTTCTAAAATTTTTAATGAACTCTAGAATACCTTGTATTTAAAAATTATTTTTGGCATACAAACTTGGCATTGTGGCCTCAGAAGCATTATTCATGATATTAATTATATACCATTTATATTCATTATGTATGCAAAGTCACTTCAGATGTGTCCGACTCTTTGTGATCCCCATGGACTGTAGTCCACCAGGCTCCTCTGTCCATGAGATTTTCCAGGCAAGAATACTGGAGTGGGTCGCCATTTCCTTCTCCAGGGGATCTTCCCAACCCAGGGATCGAACCCGGGTCCCCCACATTGCAGGCAGACTCTTCACTGTCTGAGCCACCAGGAAAGCATCTATATTCATTATGGAAGAATACACAAGCATCTACATTCATCATAGATGACAATGTCATCTATACATGACTTAGGGACTAAACAACAACAAATATTCATTATACAATATCCACAGGAAATAGCTGGACTTCCTTTTTTAAATGGGGTTGTAAAAGAAACCATGTTGATTATAGAAATTTTGGAAAATTCAGATCAACAAGGTGTGGTAGAGACAGAATCTTTGGGAGTCAGACCATCTCTGAGAAAGGAGTAATAGTTATGAGTGCATGCATGCTCAGTCATGTCCAACTCTGCGGCCCTGTGGATTGTAGTCTGTCAGACTCCTCTGTCCAGTGAATTTTCCTGGCAAGAATACTGGAGTGGGTTGTCATTTCCTCCTCCAGGGGATCTTCCCAACTTAGGGATTGAACCTGCATTTCTTGGATCTCCTGCATTGCAGGAGGATTCTTTACTATTGTGTTACTGGGGAAGTCCAATATTTATAAGCTAAGGAATCAATCCTAACTCAATTTTTACCTATTAAATGATCATATCCTATAACAGTTATGAAATGGCAACCCACTACAGCATTCTTATCTGGAGAATCCCATGGACAAAGGAGCCTAGCAAGTTACAGTCCATGGGGTCACAAAGAATCGGACATGACTGAAGTGACATTGCACATATTAATATATTTTAATAGCTGCATGATATCCCATTAAACAGATACAATATAATAAATTTAATATAGCTGAATGTTCATTTGGTAATAGCTTTTGAGTTTTATATAAAAAATGCTGTGATTAATAGCTTTATACATTAACACCAATGCATATCTCCAACACTTTCTTTACAAATAGAATAGTTAAATAAACTAGATATTTTAAAAGGTTTGTCATTCCCTCCAAAAATATGTTGATATTTATTCCTGCAAGTAAGATTAAAACATTGCCAACTACACTATTTTCATCATGGATCTCATATTTTTAATATGCTCCAGTAAAACAGAACAAAGTGGTATTTACTGTTGCTTAATTTGTATTTCATGAATATTTAAAGTAAGCTTTTTCCCAGGCCACAAAGAATGGACCTATCAAAAAACAGGATCACTGGTGCAAAAAGTTATACGAAAGCAGACTTACGTGACTACAAAGAGGCATGTGGAAAGTTCTGGGGGGATAGATGACATTCTATATCTTGACTGGGTGTAAATTATAAATCAATAAAAAAAAAAAAAAAAAGACCAGGGAGGAACTTCCTTGGTAGTTAAGAATTTGCCTACCAATGCAAGGGACATGAATTCGAATCCTGGTCAGGGAACTAAGATCTCACAGGCCATGGGGCAACTAAGTCCACACGTCACAATGGAACACGTGTGCTCTAGAGTCTGGGTGCTGTGAGAGACGCCCACACACTGCAAGAGAGACAAAGCCTGAGCATTGCAACAAGGAGCCCAAACGCTGCAACAAAGATCTTAGTGTCGCTCATAAAAAAGTGGGGGAGGAGATTCTGACTATACATATTGGTAACACCGAAGATGGGAAATAAAATAGTGGGTCAAAAGTTTAAATGTACAAATCAGGAAAATCATTTCAAAATAAAGGAACACTTGAATATACACAATGAAATGGCAGATTGTACCCCAGAATAAACTGATGTGGAATAATCAATACAAATACCTATTTTACCAAAGGTGTAATGAGCTTTAACATAAATAAATATAACATGGATAAAAACTGTCACCTATGTGGCAGGAAAATTAAGCTGTTAAGTGAAAAAGAAAGAAAACTGTTGGTTTCATAGCCGTTAATTCAGGGTAGCTAATGTGTAGTTATCTAACTTAGTCAAAAAATATTTGTTCATTATATCATTTTTTGCAGGACACTTATTATAGGTTTCATATTATCCCATATAAAACAAAATGTTTTCATTTGTGACATCTAAAGAGAACAAGATTCCCAGGTGGTGCTAGTAGTTAAAAAAAAAAAAGAAAAAAAAACCTGCCTGCCAATGCAGGAGACATAAGAGACCTGAGTTCAATCCCTGGTTGGGAAGATCCCCTGGAGGAGGGCACAGCAACCCACTCCAGTGTTCTTGCCTGGAGAATCCCCATGGACAGCGGAGCCTAGCGGGCTACAGTCCATAGGGTCACAAAGGGTCGAACATGACTGAAGCGACTTAAAATACACACAAAGAGAACAAAAAGCTCATCTGATAATTCTTGGTAAGAAAAACTTTAAATGTATATAAAAATGTGGATTTTTACAGATGCAATAGAAACTTTGCATACAATAAGTAAATCTCTCATTGTTTTCAGAACATGTAAATTCATTAGAAGGACAGCTGAGAGCAGGATGGCACACCTGGCAGGAGGGCGTTTTTAAGATAGTGAGGAGTCTAAGAATTAAACCTGAACACCCCAGCAAAATCAAATGAACCTAGGACAGATTTTATTTGAGGGTTTCTTATTGGCTTAAGTAGAACTCAGATAGTTGGAACTGTGATAAACTAGAAAATCAAAATGGAAGTTGGGAAGCATGGGGTGCTAGTGCTATGGGGTTGGTCTTCTGAGAAAGTCTAGATGGTATACCACATGTAGGTATCACATCAATAGCTAGACTTCTTGTTGGGCTCTCACTACCAGAACAAAAGAGCTTCCCTCTAGAGCCCTCCTACACTATGGGTGGGAATGTAAGTTAGTACAACCACTACAGAAAACAATATGAAGGCTCCTCAAAAACTAAAAATATCATTGTCATATGATCCTGCAATCCCACTCCTGGGCATATATCTGGACAAAACAACTGAAAAATATATATGCACCCAAATGCTCACCGCAGCACCACCCACAACAGTCAAGACACGGAAACAACCAAAACATCCCACAACAGATGACTGGATAAAGAAGATGTGGTATGTATATACAGTGGAATGCGACTCAGTCATAAAAAGTGAAACAATGCCATTTGCAGCAAAATGGATAGACCTGGAGATCATCATACTAAGTGACACTGTTAGAAAGATAAAACTATCAGATATCATTTATACGTGAAATCAACAATATGGAACAAATGAACCTATCTCAGAAACAGACTCATGGACACAGAGAACAGACATGGTTTCAGAGAGGGAGAGGGTTGTTGGAGGGATGGAGTGGGAATTTGGGGTTAGCAGATGCAAACTATTATACATAGTATAGATAAACAACAAGGTCCTACCGGATAGCACAAGGAACTATCTTCATTATCTTGTGATGAACCACAATGGAAAAGAATTTTTAAAACATTGTTTATATATGTATAACTGAATCACTTTCTTGTACAGCAGAAATGAACACATTATACATCAACTATACATCAATAGAAAAAGAAAAAGCTTCCCTCTAGAGGCACACAGCTTCACCTTGTGAAAGACCAGCTAATAGGAAGTTATACACCTCAGCTAAGTAAGCTTCTTTGAGAAATATGGGAGTTTCTGGGCTTCTCAGCAGAACATTTCAAACGCCAATAGGTTTTTGTCAAGAGCCTAATCTGATTAACTCCTCACAATTAATGATGCTGACCCTTACTTTCCAGCCGTTCGACTCCACTCCAAAGACATGCATTCTATTATTGTATTATAAAGCTGTCACTGCATTCCAACTTGCCCTTTTGTTTCTTCAAGCAGCTAGAATTATCTCTTTCTGTATTTAAAAAAAAAAGTATATGTATTATTGTCTTCATATAAAATTTGACAACCCCACATTTTCTCCATTTCTTTCTTTGATAGGTTGGGTTGGCACATTACCGTTCTGCTTGCCTTTATTCAGGGCATTTTCAATTTCTCTTCTGCATAGGGAAGTGATGTGATGTTCCAGGTGACTGGGTAGTTTGCCATCCTTAAACACATAATTTCCTACTTGGCTTCCTTATGCCAAGTAGACTTGAACACATTCAATACATTGAAGTGCAAAGGATTTCATCCATTTGCATTTTAAATATTTCATTATCACGTGTACCTTCCATAAATCTAGATAATTCCCTCTGTCCATCTACCATAAGGTTGTGCTCTCAGCAAGGCTGTAGACCAAAACCACAGTTAACCAAAGAGGTCAAATATGAGGCATTCTGGCTGAACGAGATATAAGCGTCAGGTTAAAGAAACCTTTCAATTTCACTCCATGTTGTTTATGAAAATCTACCTTACAGCCTCAGACGCTTATAGAACAAATGTGGTATTGCTTTGATTCCACATTTCGTATTACTTTGGGGTCATCATTATGAGTGTCGATTAGTTTTATAATGTGGATGTAGACAATAGTAAAAATTTAAGTATATCTGTAAAAACTTTAAAACATTTATTGAGATAGAAAGTAAACCAGAAGTAACTTGTACTGTTAGGAAATGCCAGCTCTTAGGGGGAGAGCAGACTCAGAAGAGCCTGATACAGATCGGTCTCTCAGTGGCCACAAGCTCTCTTGGGCCCAATATACGTTAATCCAGCCTGGACTGTCCCTGAGCCATACAGACTTCTGCCTGCTTGGTTAACAGAGAATTTTGGTAATATTTTTGTTTTGGAAAATCTTGTATCCAAACACGGGCGGCAAATACGCTGAGGATTTTGGCATAACAACGTCAAAAAAGGATACATATCCTTTCTAAAAACACTTTTTAGCAAAACATGTTCCCGATGAAAATGAATTTTTATTGCTAAGCTTGCATGAATAAATAGCTACCTCAAAAGATCTGTGTATTTCACTTCTTAGTTGCTGAAAATCACAGGAAGTTCAAAAAGACAATTTTTCTTCTGGTCGATGCACAGATTACAAGAAAGAAATTAGAGTGAAGGGTCCAAGGAAAGAATGAGAACTTAATACTAGCAGAAGCAGGACAAGATAGTATGTGCCCTGCTTTGTTGATGAGAAGAAAATCAATAAAGAGAATAGGACTAATATAAATAGGCACACTATCTAAATTAGTAAAATTCCATAAATAAAGGGAAAAACTACAAAAGAGAGATGCATCGGAAGGGTGCCATGAAAAGAAAAAAAAAAGCTAAGGTAGAATTATAAAATTTGTTTTTCTAAACAATTCGATCATGTGGTGAGTTACAGTGGAAAGGAACTTAGACATTCTAGTTATTACTGACTAAACTTCTGACAAAATGAACAGGATCATCAATTTTGCTGAGATAAAATTAGGAGGTGATTTCTAGACACACAAAAGTTACTGAAAGCCATTTCAGACCTTCTCATCATGGCCTGCCCTAAGTTTGTTCAAAACTTCTGCCACCCTAAATCACAGTCACACACAGACACAGAAACTCACAATGCAGAAATCTCTGTAACACTGCAACTCAGCCCTCTGACCTGTGCTGACATGCACCTTTTCTGAGTTTTGTTCTGCTTTCTTTCTTTCTACTTGGCTGTTGTTTATAAGACCTGAGCCCCTTCCTGACGCTACTGTACCTCACAGACTGATAGTGCTGTTCAAAAATCAAAGCTAAAAAGAGTATTTTTTTCTTTGAGTCAACATGTCTCAAATGGAAGTAATCACCTTCTCACTAAAATTGGTTCCCCTTTCTCCCAACAACCCTGAGTGTGTCCATGTCAGTCATCTACTGCCCATTTAAATGCTAAAATATTTCTCATCTGTATCTTACATCACTATTGCCACCACTCCAGACCAAGTATCTCCCCTCCCCAGACCCTTTCCCCAAATCCATCTTTGATAAAGCCATTAGAGAGATTTTATAAAATGTGCCACTAGTCAAATGACTTACTCCCCTGATTACAATCCATCAGTGATGCCCACACCCAAACTTTCAATGCCTCCTTAGCAGGCGTAGGTTTCCCAAACTCCAGGTCCAGCCCATGTCTCCAGCTTGACTCTTATATGCCTGTCCTCCCAGTTTAGGCTTCAGCCAAATCAAACACCCCAAAGTCTTCCAATTTCATGCCCACTGCCTCTTTTAGCATGTACCTTAACTCCCCTCTCAGACACTGCGGCTCTGCCTTCTCTAGAAAGATATCATTGACCATTCTTAGCTGTGATGATGTCATCCCAGTCTCCTCACACCCAAATCTACCCACCACCCCACTAATTACTCTAAAACAGCTCTTATCATACAGAATTTCAATTAACCATCAATGGTTCCGTACACTCACTACGGGTAAAAATTGAATGACTTCTCTTTCAGTGACTCCAGCATCTATAACAAGATTTAACCCTAAATAAAACTTTCTTCAATGATACTGACTGACCTTTCACCAAAGTTTCTGGTCTATGACTTATGACCCAGTGGATTTCCAGAGCTAAATTCATTGTTATTCTAATCCTATATAGCTGAGATCTACAGTGGGATATTCATCCACAGCATTCAGAAAATGTCCTAAAATTTCCAGAATTATTTGGTCCTTCTTAGAAAATCTATGGGCTTTCCTTATAGCTCAGTTGGTAGAAAATCTGCCTGCAGTGCAGGAGACCAGGGTTCAATCCCTGGGTTGGGAAGATCCCCCTGGAGAAGGAAATGGCAACCTACTCCAGTACCCTTGCCTGGAAAACCCCATGAACAGAGAAGCCTGGCGGGCTGCAGTCCATGGGGCCGCAAAGAGTGACGAGCGAGTGACTAACACTTTAGATAATCTATATATATATGAGGTCTTCTATTTTTGCAGACCAGAGAATTGGAAGCAAGCATGCAGCTAGGTCACAAGTCCTTAGTGCCAGCAATGACCTACGGCACTGTGATAATCACGTGACTCAGAATGACCCTCTTCTTTCAAAAAGGAGTAATCCGACCTAAAAAAATAAAAAAGTTTCTAACATACTTCTGCCACCCCAGATATGCCATTTGCTCACCAAGCACTCCTCTCCCCCACTAGCTCTCCGCCCTGCCATCTCACACCTCTTATTGCCCTCTGTGGCAGGTGTGATAGCAGCTTTTTGCTCTTCCTTTTCTTTCTGTCATATTCCTGGAAGTGCCAACCCCCTTGCCTCTTCCCGGTTGATAAGCAGCTCTATAGACCTGTCACAACGCATGCGAGTCTGCTTTGTTGAAAGAACTTGGGACTCTGTCCATGGTGTTCTGGCAATGGCAACATCAGCTGCAAAAAGGGAGAAGAAAGCGTCTGCCCTCTGAGAGCCTTTCCACAGAGAGCAGGCAGGAGGAGGGCTGGTTGCCAGGGGCCGGATTGATCCAACCCGAAGCCTCTGTCCAACCCGAGCTGAAATGTCCAGTGGGGCTCAGCCCTAGGGAGATGGGTGGTTGGACTAGGGAGGCCAAGTGGAAACAAGGAACCATTCCAGTCTCATCTATTTGATAAAAATAATGTGATTCAAACCCAATTGCTTGCTTGCTTAGTCAGGCAGTTGTGCCTGACTCTTTGAGACCCACTGGATGGCAGCCCGTCAGGCTCCTCTGTCCACGGAATTCTCCAGGCAAGAATACTGGAGTGGGTGGCCATTTCCTTCTCCTCAAATCTAATTAGGCTATTTGGCAATGTTTAGTTTGAAATGCATGGCAGCATTAAGGATTTTTTTTTTCAAATCATCTTCATTTTTTTTTCTTTCCTTATATTGTTTGTTCCAGAACTTTTAGACCCATTAACTGTTGTCAGAGCACTCTCTCTAAATAAAATTTCACCCGTTCTGAGTTCACAGGGTCAGTCGATCTATTTTCTATGTGCACTCTCTCCCTGCCTTCCCTTCCAGAGCCCTGGGCTCCAGAGGGAACTTCCCCATTCCATGGATGATCCAGAGCCCCCAGCCCTCTTCCCCCAGAAACCAAGAAGCAGAGCCAGGGTCCTTAGCAGGCCCTCTGAGATGACCAAGAGCCTGGGTGCAGGGAGCAACTCTCCAGGGGGCAAAGAGCTGAACCACCCAGCTGGGCTCTGGGCATGCTTATATGACTGGGGACGGAGGGCTATAGGAATGGCCCCAATCCCACCTCTGTTTATTTCATAAACAACAACCTATAAATAACATTTGGCATTCTTAGTATAACAAAATTAATTTTTATCAAGTAAATTTTATTTTCTGGTCTAAAAAATATTCAGGTTGCAAAAAAAATAGAAGAAAGTACAATGTAAATGAGATGGTATCATTCCATTGTTTAAATACTGAAGGGACCCATGTATCTCCTTAGGATAAAGTGATCTTCTTACTTAATGTAGCATCCAATGCCCTTTAATGTCTCAACTTTCCAGCCTCTTCTCCTGCTATAACTTCATTTGTGCCCTTTAATCTAGAATGTAGATCAAAAAGACCTCTGGAAATTCCCCTTGCTACACCATGCTCTCAACTTGCCACACTGTTGTAGAAGTTATTCTCTACCTGTGATGCCTCTATCTGCTTTCATCTACCAGCTTCTCAAGAAGCCAGTCAGGGGTCACCCTCGCTGGGATGCCTATCTCACTGTGCTCTATCCTTTCCTGTTCTTCTGGCTCTTTTAACTGACAAAGCACCTCAAATATACCACGACTGTGACATTTACGCCTCTGCCTTCCAATGTTCCGCCCAGTGGTTTACATCTGCCACAGGAGTATGGTGGTGGTTGAGTCGCTAAGTTGGGTCTGACTCTTGTGACCCCATGCACTATAGCCCTCCGGGTTCCTCTGTCCGTGGGATTCTCCAGGCAAGAATACTGGAGTGGGTTGCTATTTCCTTCTCCAGGGGATCTTCCCAAACCAGGAAGTGAACCTGGGTGTCCCACACTGCCGGCAGATTCTTTACTGACTGAGCTACAAGGGAAGCCGAAGTATAATCTATCTCAAGAAGAAAAAGCTTCATACAGTTCATAGTACTTGATAGCATCCCAATAACTGTTGGTTGAACCAGTGAATATACAGTGATAAGAAAATATCCACCAAAGTTAGTTTTTGCTATTTGAATACCCTACTGGAAAATATTACAGTTATTTTTGCAAAATAGACAAAAGAAAAAACTATCTTTCACTCAAATAAAGCAATTTTCAGTTTAAATGATAATTCACCCCAGGGGTCCTTCAAATAGCAAGTGCTTTTAGTGCATTTCAGGGTTTAAATGATTAACTACTTGACAAGAAAACTAGGAGGAAGAGAAATAGAAAGAACTTGAACAGGAAAATGCGATACCTTCTGAAGATAAACCAAATGAAAGAACATGCAAATAGCAATAAAATGTGCTTCTGAAGCCTTTATCAAGGGAAATATGACTCAGTTTACCTGTTTGATTTGCACACATTTCAGAAAACTGTTCATTGTATAAAATAATGATGAATTGGTATCTAACTTCACATATAAACACCTAGAAGTAAGATTTTTTTTTTAGAAGTAAGATTTATGGTGTGTTACTTTTCCTCTAGTGTGCATCGATTATAATGAAATAATCTGATTGTGTCCATCTTCTAAGCAAGGTAATAAAGTTTTTAAGACCCTAGCCCATGCCTTATTCATGTTGATATTATTAGGACTTAACATAGTACCTGCTGTTGCTGCTAAGTCGCTTCAGTCGTGTCCGACTCTGTGCGACCCCATAGATGGCAGCCCACCAGGCTCCCCCGTCCCTGGGATTCTCCAGGCAAGAACACTGGAGTGGGTTGCCATTTCCTTCTCCAATGCATGAAAGTGAAAAGTGAAAGTGAAGTCGCTCAGTCGTGTCTGACTCTTAGTGACCCCATGGACTGCAGCCCACCAGGCTCCTCCGTCCATGGGATTTTCCAGGCAAGAATACTGGAGTGGGGTGCCATTGCCTTCTCTGAACATAGTACCTGGTACCTAGCAAATATTCTGTTTATTGCACTGCACTCTATATTGAAATTTTAGTGTTCTAATATGTTACATCCAGTAGATAGTAAATTTATCCCTTCAAAAGGTATGTTTTTAAATACATGTTTTGTATCTCAAAATCCAGAAATTGTGAAATATAGTTGAGAATACTCCAAACTGGGGAGTATATGTATTTGTTTTCCAACCTTTCAAGTTTCTGGAGAAGAGTCTTGACAACCTCATTGCATATAATCCTACCCTCAGGTTCTTATGACTATGAAGATTGGAATAATCTCTTTGAAAAATCAATTCTTAATGTCTAATGTACAATTCAAATCTAAAATACTAGATATCAAGAAATGCAACGTTAGATTTACAACAATTTATTTTTAAACTTCCTACTTTGACAACTAAGTGTTAAATATTATCTACTGAATGCATTAGCAGAGTACAGAGAAAAAGCACTCCATTGTGGCTGCCTCAGGGTATCAAACCATCTCTAACCTATTTCAGATTCCTACTTATAAAACTGTGGGTGGTAACAATCTGGGTATATTTTTTTGCTTAAATCTTTCACAGATACAACATCTGTCAAACAGCCAACATGCCTGACCCAGTTGTATTGAGTAAGCCCTGCAGATTATTTGTCAAGCAAATTCAGTAACCCAATATTTGTTTCTTTATTTTAAAATTTAATTGGTATGCAAATAGGGCCACAAGACAGCGTTTGTGCTGGATACAGTTGTCACTTCAGATTCTGGGAATGCTCATTATCATGCTTACAGATGTTTTTCCCCCACCTAACATCTGCCAATACTACCTAAACCCCAGGAAGTCCACAAACCTGTGCAAACTTCCTCTCACTGCGGATCTCTTTCCCTGTTATCTGTTCCATGCACACTAATTTTGTGCATCTGAGGCCTCTGTACGCCAGAATTATGCCTGCTTCCTAACACTTCTGCCTCCAGAGCTTTAGCTTTGAAATTGAACAGACAAAGAGCCAATTTATCATAGGATGACATGTGTCATGTTCTCGGTATTACCAGAGGAACCCTGGTATGCACTGTATTTATCCCTTTGTTGTCAGCATGCCCAAGACAACACAGGACAGAGAAGCTATTAGGTTTTTAATAATATGATATATACTTTAAAAATAAAACATTAACTATCATCGTCTTCACAATGTGGTGCTAGATCATTCTGCCTAAGACCGGAATTTCTTTGTCAAATACTCATCTGTCAATCAAGAATACATCCTGGTGAAATGCGAATAGCAAAAATAAAGCATTGGAATATGCTCCCTCAAAGATAAAGATAATGCTTTCTTCAAGCCAACAATTTACTCCTTCTATCTCTCTCATTTTCACATAAATTCTAATCAGGCCTAATGATGGTTTTCTGTTGAACACAATATAAATTCACATCATGTGGCTTTTGTCAACAAATATAAATATCCACAAGCATCCTCATTCCATCTTCTACTCACTAATGTATGTACTTTTAACATCCTAGTGATGCATTTCTTACTGTGTTTCAAGACCAAATATACACCAAATAAATACAGAGATAGTAATATTTCAAACATAAACCTAATAGCCGAAAGCAACCAAGTTTAATGAAAAGCCCAAAACTGGAGGCAAAACTTTCAACTGCAACTTTCAACTCAACAGATCATAGAGTGACATCTTCTAAATGCCTCTACAAAGATCCACTTTTTATTAGGAACAAACATTTGTTCACGCCAAACCTGGCATCTAGATGCTCATTTCAGTGCGCAATTAATTTTGATTTCCAGCATTCTTCTGAATACTTTAACATTTGCAAATCTGCTCCTCACAGTAAATAAGACCTAAGCACTAGCACTTTTTAGGTTTTATTAACATGTAATAATCACGTAAGAAGTACCTATATGCAAAACTCACTTGCGTCTATATGAATAAAGTAACAAAATTTGGAGTAACAAGTCCTGCTGTTCAAATCTGATGATGGATTTGCCTGAGTGAGCACAAGCCTTTAGTAAGACATGCTTTTCAAGGAATATTTTATTAATATTAATTCTCCGTCGTGTAGCTTTCCCCCAAATGATATAACTGGAAGGTTCTGATAATTAGAAAATGTCTTAAATCCCTTCCTATGAGAGTCACAGAAACTCCACAAGTGAAGTCCGAGAGTTACCATATGTGTCAGAATCTTTGACTGTAGTACAATTGTTTTAGAATGTAGTGTTAGCTCCTATTGTACAACAACATGAATCAGTTATATGTATACATGTATCCCCTGCCTCTTGAGTCTCCCTCCCATCCCATGGATGGACCCATCGGACCCATCCCCTGCATCCGATCCCTCTAGGTCATCACACAGCACCGAGCTGGGCTCCCTGTGCGATACGGCTGCTTCCCACTCGCCATCTATTTCACAAATGCTAGTATGTACCTATCTATAGATCTATTCTTGTATCTGTAACTATGTATCGATATATATATAGATCTATATATCGATTTATCTACATACATATCAATGCTACTCTTTTAATTCATCCCACCCTCTCCTTCCCTCTCAGTGTCCACAAGCCTTTCTCTACATCTGTGTCTCCATTCCTTTCCTGCAAACAGGTTCATCAGTATGCCAGTTTTCTAGATTCCACATACATGCATTAAGAATTTGAAGAGAAGACCATCATTCTATCAAACATGTACACCCCCATTAGGGACCTCCAGAGCCACAGGAGCAAGCTGCCAAGCTCCTATTGGTTGTGAACCCTGGATGTCTATTTATCTATAGCCAAGGGGAAAAAATGTGGTCTCATGACAAATGAGGGCCAGGGATTTGCAGTCATAGCAATGTCTAGCAAACACTCTGAGCTGTCCTCTTACAAGACACAAGAACTGCTTCAGATGGGGCTGATGCACGGCTTGAGTGGTCCCCAGAAGAAGCATGAAGAACAATGCTTAAGTACCACGTAGCTCTTTATCCTAGGATCAAATGCCGCGATGGCTTCCATATCCCTATTCCACTTCCATCTTGCATTTTTAAAAACATTTTAATTAAGAACTTCTCACACGAGGCACCTAATTAGGCATTTTGACATACTGTTTTAGTTCGGGCTGCCATGGCAAAAACACCATCGACTCGGCAGCTTGAACAAGAAACATTTATTTCTCAAAGTTCCGGAGACTGGAAAGTTCAGTGTTAAGGTGCTGACTGAGAGAGAAAGAGACTGGGTATGGTGAAGAAGCGGGGGACGTCTCTCCCGGTTCTTCTTATAAGGAGACTCGTCCCAATCATAAAGGCTCCACCCTCAGGACCTAATTTGGCTCCCCAAGCCCTACTTCCTAATGCCACCATATTGGGGGGTTATGATTTCATCATATGAATTTCAGGGAGGAC
This sequence comes from Cervus elaphus, assembly GCF_910594005.1. Taxonomy (NCBI): domain Eukaryota; kingdom Metazoa; phylum Chordata; class Mammalia; order Artiodactyla; family Cervidae; genus Cervus; species Cervus elaphus. Next base: position 90,954,499 of record NC_057823.1, on the reverse strand, counting down.
GCAAAAATTCAGTCATGAATTTAGCCATGGCTTGCTGTCAAGAGTAAAATCTGCATTCCATGTACATGATCTGTTCTTCAAGCCACAAGAGTCTCACGCGACAGCTAAGAAGTTCCAGTAACCCTTCCTTGCTTAAACAGGCCACCCAATTTCATAACTCTGGATGCCTCATTCTCTGATCTCTAACATACTTCCTGCCATCTTTGTCTAATAGGCCTTCAACAGAGGCTCTTAAAACACCTACTTTGCACAAGTGCGCTTAGGCTATAGGAATACAAAAATGAACGATCACAAAATCCCTGTGTTTAATCTACACTGGACTAAAATGGATACGAAATGTTCTTGAACAATCCACTCAAGTTCTTTCTCCACAGTGAATCCTTTTCCAGGCTAAAGAAAAGTCTATTTCCAACTAATCCTCAGAGGATATATGTATTTGGCACTACTCATTCAGAGCCTTGTGCCTTTCTTGCACAATTACCATTTCAGCAACTAGATTATATTCAATGGCAGACCTTTATACCGCTTGCTAAAACTTTTCTCATTCTTCCTCACTTATGGTTCAGTTCAGTTCAGTTCAATTCAGTCACTCAGTCGTGTCCAACTCTTTGCGACCTCATGAACCGCAGTACACCAGGCCTCCCTGTCCATCACCAACACCCGGAGTCCACCCAAACCCATGCCTATCGAGTCGGTGATGCCATCCAGCCATCTCATCCTCTGTCATCCCCTTCTCCTCCTACCCTCAATCCCTCCCAGCATCAGGGTCTTTTCAAATGAGTCACCTCTTCACATGCGGTGGCCAAAGTATTGGAGCTTCAGCTTCAGCATCAGTCCTTCCAATGCACACCCAGGACTGATCTCCTTTAGGATGGACTGGTTGGATCTCCTTGCAGTCCAAGGGACTCTCAAGAGTCTTCTCCAACGCCACAGTTTAAAAGCATCAATTCTTCAGTGCTCAACTTTCTTTACAGTCCAATTCTCACATCCATACAGGGCTACTGGAAAAACCATAACCTTCATTAGACGGACATTGGTTGACAAAGTAATGTCTCTGCCTTTTAATATGTTGTCTTCACTTATGGTACGCACTTTATAACAAGACTTCATTTAGGATTTTCACTTAGTGCTTGTAAGGTACCAGACACCATGCCAAGTTCAGAGATAACTGGTGGAAAAAAAACATTACACCCGTCCTCTCCAGGAACCTCTCTGAAAACTGTATAGCTTCTTGAGATGCAGAGACATGGAAATGTCATTTGTAATACAATATGATAAACCAAATAATACTAAAGCAGGTGTTTCTGGTTTGTCTGCATAATTCCATACAGGAGGCCACGGGGCCTGAGCACGGGTACAAGCCAATGAAGGAGGTCTGGCTAAGTGGGAAAACTGAAACCAGAAGGGAGCACGGTCTCATAGTCTGTCCTGCCATCTTCAACACTCATCCCAGGACAAGGGCAGAGAGTGCCAAAGAGTCACAACAAAGCCAGTGTCTCTGGATCATTAATGTTCTACATTTGTCATCTTTCACTTCAATCTCAGTGCTGTTACAAAGGGATTAAAGGTCTGTTCTTAGAGACTGAAAAAAAAATTATGTATTTTTCATATGTATTGTATTTTAATAACACTATTTAAAATCAGCCACATCTATAAGTTCTAACAGGTGTTCCTACTTTCTTTGATAGATGTTTCTTTGAAACACTGAAGTTTATGATGAGCCACGATGGTTTAACAGGATGAATCTTCTATTCTGTGTGGACAAGAACACTACATTAATTATACACATGCCAAGTAGTCACAGACTCCTCGTAAAATTTCTCACAACCTTTCATATGGTAAGTCATAGAAAATATAACATTTTTGAGTAACAAAAGACATCATGCATCTCAAAATTCATATCTAAATCATAAAATGTGAATATGCCAAATGAAGCTGAAGCCTAATATTTTTAACTTCATTCACTCAGTGCAGATGAACAGTTACCATATTCCTAGTTCTAAGCAATTATTTTCATTCATTAAGCAGCAAAACCACTTCTTTCTGCAAGAGAGTATTGAGCCAGAAACAACAGAAATGTGTATTTGTATTATTATGCATATAAACTTATTGGCTTTGAAAGAATTAACTTGTGGATCAATAAAGGAGAAATTCATTACACCAATCAACCCCAAGTAACTAGAACTAAACAAGACACATCAGTCTAACTTGAAATGGAATTTACTCCACTACTGCAATAGCCTAAAACAAATCATAAAATGAAATCAACTCACTGTACAAGAAATTTTGCATAAACAATCTGATAGATCTAACACATTAGGGCTGTATATATACCAGCCTCTAAGGCTGTATGAAGAATGCTGAGATCAATGGATGCTGATGAGCAATATTTAAATGAATTTCTAAATGACTATAATAAAAAATTTAGTTGACTCAACCCCTGCTGTTCTGGGCTGTGAAGTTATGAGCTCTATTTACCTGAAAGCATGTATGCCTATTAGACTTGGCAGGAGTTTCTCAACCTTGCTATTAAGTAGAATATCTATTTAAAATGAGCCAAGCATCAGGCTACACCAAGTCTGTTACTTCAAAGTGGGATAAAGCAGTGTGCCCACCTCATGTACATGATGCAAGAGCCAAAGAGAATAAATCTTCATGGCCCTCTTTGTAAGCAAAAATTCTTCATCAAATGTGGCCAGCATTGACTTTCACAGGTATTAACTATAAAGTGACTAAATAAGTGATGCAAGAAAAAACAAAATTAATTAAATCTATATAGAATACATTTTAAAATGCATCTTTCAAAGAGCTTCCACACCTTCCGGGAGACCAAGAAAACTCTGTGCAGCTAATTAAGAGGTTATTGGTTAAGTGGGGAAACTGAAACCATAAGGGAATGCTTTTCTCAGAATCTGTAAAAGAAGGAAAAACATGGAAGGAGAATACTGGGGGCAGGCGGAGATTTAGCACTCAGTGCCATTCAGATGTGATAAACCAAGAATTAGAGGGAAACAACTTGATTAAAGCTCAAAAAATGGAACCAAACCATACAAATACAGAGGCAGGAAAGAATCAAGAATCTTAGGGAAGTCCGTAGAAATGATAATGACCAGGATTAAATGATAGTAGGGAATGCACCAGAGTAGGTTTTCTATTAGCACCAGGGGATACTAAAAATACAAATGTTTATCAGGTTACAATAAAGGCAAGATCAACTCATAGTTGAGAATACAAAAAGGAGACAAATACTCTTGCAAAAGAAAAACTTACAGTTAGTAGAAAATGCTGTACTAAAATTCAGTATAGCAAAGAGTTTGCTTATAGACCAATTCACTTTTAAAGCATTAGAGAAATTCAATATTGCACTTACAGGGCAAATGTAAATGGATATGAAATTCACTACTTCCAATGTATAAGAGTGGAAATCTGCATCTTTAAAAATGCATCTTTCAAAAAGCTTCCACACCTTTCTTGAGGCCAAGAAAAATCTGTGGAGCTAATGAAGAAGGGAGTGAAATCTGTAAGACATTAGTCCCGTATTTATCATCAACAGAAATTAAATGAGGGCAGAAAAAAAGAATTTAAAAAATGATATGAAGTATGACAAAAGAGAACTGTTTGTCGAGAACTCAAAGACAAGAGCTGAAGATGCAAATAGATGATATATATCAAAGTGATTTGTAAACTCTGGAGTGTATGCTAACACTGAGCTTTTTTTTTCAAGTAGACCCATCAACAGTGAGAGGAAATGAGAAATAAATAACTCTAAAAGTGAATTTATATTTTTACCTTTAGTTGTAAAATATTAATTGTGAGAACTGGGAAATTATGTAGGCTTTTTTGGCAGAAAATGAACAAAAGAAAAATACCAATTAACATTTAAAAGTTGTTAAATTAAATGTCAAAAATTGATAACACATCAACAATCCGTCAATACTTATCTATGGATTATCTGCTCTGAGTCCTATGTTCTGCTTTGTGACGTGAAAACTAGTACAAATGGAAAAGGATTGGCAGATGAAAAGATAAGGAGGACTGAGAACCTTTCCTGATGCTTCATTTGAGGACTATGGGGAGAGCAGTAACCTCACTGTATTAACAGGACCACAGAATTGGCCAGTTCATCAATCTAGGTAGGAACATATAATTCAGTCAGTTCGGTCCAGTCGCTCAGTCGTGTCCGACTCTTTGCAGCCCCACGGATTGCAGCATGCCAGGCCTCCCTGTCCATCACCACCTCCCAGAGTTGACTCAGACTCATGTCCATCAAGTCGGTGATGCCATCCAACCATCTCACCCTCTGTCGTCCCCTTCTTCTCCTGCTTTCAATCTGTCCTTGCCAATACCTGGGCACCCCCAAAAATAGCATCACAGACATGGGAACAAATACATGGGCCCCCAAAAGATAGCACCACTGACATAGTAAGAAGAATAACATATGAGCATCATCAAATGATTTGTTTGAACAGTATTACCATTTTCTCAAGAATTTCAGAGAGAGAAGCAGCCAGATGTACAACCACTGTATCTGTGTGGATCAAATGTAGGTTCTTTTGCGGTTGTATTTTGATTTTTAAGTTCACAATGCAGTGTATTTTGAATCAGTTTAGCTGCAATGATTTAAATGTACCACACCACATAGGACTTCTGAGTGGTAAAGACTCAGTGGTAAAGAATCCACCTATCAATGCAGCAGATGTGGGCTCAATGACTGGGTCAGGAAGATCCCCTGGAAAAGGAAATGGCAACCCACTCCAGTACTCTTGCCTGGAGAATTCCATGGACAGAGCAATCTGGTGGACTACAGTCCACAGAGTCACAAAGAGTTGGACAGGACTGAGTGACTAAGCACACGCGTGTGGACACACACACACACACACACACACATCTTACTCTGGCCTCTCTCCACATGGCTGTGTCCCTAAATAGATGTGTCCCAGCCAGCTACTGTCTGGGCTCTAGAACACCTCCATCTGCCTGCTCACTCAGGTCAGGGTATTTGTGATATTTACATTCCCCTTTTGTTACAGCTCTAAGATGCCAGGCTATTCCTTGGCATTTGTGGCCCACAAATGCAAAGAGTCTTCTCATGAAAATCTTACAGTTTCCCAGCATGAATGGTTGACTATTCCTTCCTGGGGCCTTGACTGACACAGGATTTATTGTCAAGCTTGCTTAACAACTTCTGTTGTCAAGGAGTTTATGATTCTGAGAAAGCAGGAATCGTCTCTGTAGAATAATGGGAAAGCAATATAAGACCTCTTTAATGAAGAACCGTATGAGGTAACAGAAACTATATTTTTAAGAAAGGAGGTGTGAACCAACCAGGAAAGCATTGGGGAGGATTTCTTACTCTAGAAAATTAGGATGGATTTCAAGACAGAGAGAGAGAGAGATGAAAGGGATGAATTTCAAGCTAGGAGAAAAATCACTGTTAAAGAAAATCCTGCAGATAATCATAGACTAAAAGTGAGGGTGACCATATATATCTCAGGGAGTCAAAGACATCCCCAGTTCATGCCTACTGTCTCAGCATAACTCATTAACCATAACAAATTATATAGCACTGCTTTCCTGAATGTATTATACAGTACAAGTCATTTTGAATTCCTGAACAAGGAGTTACTCTAATAAAAGAGGTATTTTACCAAGATACACTTGGCAATGGTATGCAATATGAACTTCAGATGGAAAGGAAATTTTAGAAAATAATAGAGTTTAGAGAGCAGAAGAATAATTTGATGAAAAATAATGATGATATGAAGGAAAGGAGAAATGTTAAGAAAAATAAGCTGCTTTCATAACAAAATCTTACATGTATTCGAAATACTAATATAACCAGTGGTTCTTTGTAACCTCAACTCTACTGAATCTTGTTCAAAGAAAAAGTCTTAACAACCCAAAGAAATTTAAAGGAATTAAATCTTTACTTCATGTATCTATTCATCAAGTTAGTTTATGACTTTATCTCACTAGCTGTCTCTTACCCTCTATTTTAGGATTCTCACTCTCACTTACCTTGTTCCCTATGTCAGAAACAAAAAGAATCTTGTCCTTTTCTTCCCCCCATTTATTTTTATTAGTTGGAGGCTAATTACTTTACAATATTGTAGTGGTTTTTGCCATACATTGACATGAATCAGCCATGGATTTACATGTGTTCCCCATCCTGAACCCCCCGTCCCACCTCCCTCCCCATCCCATCCCTCTGGGTCGTCCCAGCGCACCAGCCCCGAGCACTTGTCTCATGCATCCAACCTGGACTGGCGATCTGTTTCACACTTGATAATATACATGTTCTGATGCTGTTCTCTCAGATCATCCCACCCTCGCCTTCTCCCATAGAGTCCAAAAGTCTGTTCTGTACATCTGTGTCTCTTTTTCTGTCTTGCATATAGGGTTATTGTTACCATCTTTCTAAATTCCATATATATGTGTTAGTATACTGCATTGGTGTTTATCTTTCTGGCTTACTTCACTCTGTATAATGGACATGGAAGCAACCTAGATGCCCATCAGCAGATGAATGAATCTTGTCCTTCTTTAAGTCTCCTCTTCACCCCAATTTCAGAATCCTTTTGATTCAAGCCTGATCTTAAAATGGAAAACCTTTAGCTTGCTTTAATGAAGTTATCACATCAGAAAGCTGTGGTATCTTCAGGTGATATCTTTATAAACACTTTTAAGTTGTTGTTAAAATGACATATGCATATGCTGATAAAATAATCGGAATTTATACAGAGACCCAAATTTCTATCTTATTCCCTATTCATCCTACTTCACCCTGCGGAGTAAACTTCTCTTAATTATTTTCGATTTGAATTCCTAACACAGCAACTGAGAGACTTTAAATAACATACTTATGACATTTGTATTTCATTAATTCCATGTAATATCTAATGATTTCTTGCTATAAAATAGAAGAATCAAATACACTCACAATGTCTCCTTTCCTCTCCTTGTCCTGCAATATTTGATAGACAAATTACTGCTTTAAAATATTTTGTCAGTAACTAAGTAAATTTAGGAATGCTTTTAGACTTTTCTTAAATTCCAGTGTCATTTCACTCTTTTTTACATGAAATGCTGCTGCTGCTGCTAAATCACTTCAGTTGTGTCCAACTCTGTGCGACCCCCTGGACAGCATATCACCAGGCTCCCCTGTCCACAGGATTCTCCAAGCAAGAACACTGGAGTGGGTTGCCATTTCCTTCTTCAGAAGTGATGTTAGTACCTAAATCCTTCCTTCCCCACATTCCCTGTCTATTTTCCTTCCTCTGCAGTTACATTTTCACTTTTAACTTTTATACTATCCACATTGTTTATACTTAAATGGAATCTTAAACAATGATGGGCTTTCCTCAAGCTTTGGTTTTAGGCTAATTATAAAACTCAAAACCAAAGAATTATATGTATGTAACACAACTGAGCAACTGAACTGAACTGAACATTAGCTTTCTTCACTAGGAACCTGTATGCAGGTCAGGAAGCAACAGTTAGAACTGGACATGGAACAACAGACTGGTTCGAAATAGGAAAAGGAGTATGCCAAGGCTGAATATTGTCACCCTGCTTATTAAACTTATATGCAGAGTACATCATGAGAAACACTGGGCTGGAAGAAGCACAAGCTAGAATCAAGATTGCCGGGAGAAATATCAATAACCTCAGATATGCAGATAACACCACCCTTATGGCAGAGAGTGAAGAGGAACTAAAAAGCCTCTTGATGAAAGTGAAAGAGGAGAATGGAAAAGTTGGCTTAAAGCTTAACATTCAGAAAACTAAGATCATGGCATCTAGTCCCATCACTTCATGGCAAATAGATGGGGAGACAGTGGAAACAGTGTCAGACTTTATTTTTCTGGCTCCAAAATCACTGCAGATGGTGATTGCAGCCATAAAATTAAAAGACACTTACTCCTTGGAAGGAAAGTTATGACCAACCTACATAGCATATTAAAAAGCAGGGACATTAGTTTGCCAACAAAGGTCCATCTGGTCAAGGCTATGGTTTTTCCAGTGGTCATGTATGGATGTGAGAGTTGGACTGTAAGGAAAGCTGAGTGCCGAAAAACTGATGCTTTTGAATGATGGTGTTGGAGAAGACTCTTGAGAGTCCCTTGAACTGAAAGGAGATCCAATCAGTCCATCCTAAAGGAAATCAGTCCTGGGTGTTCATTGGAAGGACTGATGCTGAAGCTGAAACTCCAATACTTTGGCCACCTCATGCAAAGAGTTGACTGGTTGGAAAAGACCCTGATGCTGGGAGGGATTGTGGGCAGGAGAAGAAGAGGATGGCAGAGGATGAGATGGCTGGATGGCATCACCGACTCGATGGACATGAGTTTGAGTAAACTCCAGGAGTTGGTGATGGACAGGGAGGCCTGGCGTGCTGCGATTCACGGGGTTGCAAGGAGTCGGATACAATTGAGTGACTGAACTGAACTGAACATTAGCTTTCTTCATTAGAAAGCCATGTGGTATGCAAACATGGTATTTCTTCTTTATGTGTGAAATATCAGGCTTCTTCTTGACACCTTGAAGAATACTCCTAGCATCAAAGGCAAATAAATATCCTGTTCTTGCATTCCTCCAAGTTATTAAAATCATTCCATATTTTATATTTAACCATAACTTTATTTCAGAGGTATGATATTTGATTGTAATATAATAATCTTCTTATACAAAAATGAATGTGTCTTTAGCACATCTTCAAGATTATTTAGACTCTCAATATATCATTTCTCATATGGGAACTCATATTTTCCTGAAGACCACCCTCCCCAGCATGTATATAGTTGTCAACAAAGTCTTGGGAAATTACAGCATGACTTGAAATCAGTCAGTTCCATCATGTAAAGTAGTGTAAAGGAACTATACGCCAATAAAATAAATAGAAAAACAAGCAAGCAAGCAAGCAAAGAAACTAACAAATTCATAGAAGAAAATCACTGAGAATTTTTTTAATTTCAAAAAGAATTTGAAAAGACACATGCACCCCAAGGTACATAGCAGCATTATTGATAACTGCCAAAATACGGATGCAATCTAAGTATCCATCACTGATGGATGGATAAAGATGATGTGGTATAGGTGTATACAATGGAATACTACTCACCCATAAAAAAGAATGATATTTTGCCATTTTTAACAACACAAATGGGCTTGCAGGCCATTATGCTAAGTGAAATAAGCCACATAAAGACAAGTACTGTATAATATCACTTATGTGTAGAATTCAAAAAATACAGCAAACTAGTGAATATAACAAAAAAAGAAGCTGTCTCACAGATGCACAAAGCTAACTTGTGGTTTTCAGTGCAGGGAGGGGGCAACATCAGGGTGGAGGAGTGGAAGATACAAATTGTTGGATGTAAGATAAGTTCAGGGATGTATTACACAACATGGGGAACACAACTACTGCTTTGTAATAATGGTAAATGGACAATAACCTTTAAAACTGCATAAAAAGTAAAAATGAAAAAACTAGTAAATATCCAAATATTCAGAAATAAAGAAAATACTTTTCTGAATCCTCTACTTCTGCCCACTGCTTAAATGTTGAAATTTCCCCAAGATTTCTCAGTCCTTCACTCTTGATTCACTATTCTTTTAGTCCTTCATAAGCTTTACCTATCCACAGTTTGAGCCAGATATTGATGATTCTCACATCTGTATTTGCAGCCAGACTTCTATCCTGAGCTCTAGGCTACTTTTCAAAGAAACCAAAATTCTTTCTTTGTAGACAAAATCCCAAAGGAATAGAATAAAACACATCTCTATGCATTGTTAGCCACCTTCAGCTCTGGTGAAATAGACTGATCACAATACTTGAAACCAGAAACTTGGAGTTCCAGTATTCACTGACCAATACAACTTTGGCATGATTATGATGTGAAATAGTTTAAAGGAAATGGTGATGGATGATATTTTCCATTCAACTGGGGAATAGTATCCCAAGAGAATTTGTGAATAGTTTAGGACCAGGAAGTTGGTGTGTGGGAAAAATAGGATGGAGATGAAGTCTATTTCATATATCAACAAAAAGTTCTCTAGTGGGTACAAATCGCTAGTCTGAATACCGATGCTAGCTCTGCTGGTTAACCTAAAATGGTTAATACACACATATTAGGACTCCACAAGCAGAGACTATAGTTTCATTGTGTCTAGGGTGGAAAAAAAAAAAACTATACTTTTTAAAATCTCTCAAGCAATTCTGATATGTTGTATATTTTAGATTAGGGTAGCATTTCCCAATCTGTGGGCAATAGACCACTGGAAGCTATTCCCAAAGTACAAGTTTTTAAACTATTCTCTAGGAGCTAAAATAATGAATGTATTACAAAATATTTTAATATTTTTAAACGAGTTACTAAATTTATAGTAGACTTTAGTACTTGCACTACCAATCTAAAACTAAAACTGTTCTTTTCCTTTAAATTGGAAGCCCTTGAACCTGAAAATTTTAGAAATTACTATCTATAACACTTGACTTCAAATATTTTTGAAATTTGCTTACTCTTATTAGAATTTCCAATTTTTCTATTTCACAAATAAGAACACTTCGACCTCATTATTGCAAAACAGTTATAATTTTTTATATATAATTTATTTTAATTGGAGGCTAATTACTTTACAATATTGTATTGGTTTTGCCATACATTGACATGAATCCACCATGGGTGTACATGTGTTCCCCATCCTGAACCCCACTCCCGCCTCCCTCCCCATTCCATCCCTCTGGGTCATCCCAGTGCACCAGCCCTGAGCACCCTGTCTCATGCATCCAACCTGGACTGGCAATCTGTTTCACATTTGATAATATACATGTTTCAATGCCATTCTCCCAAATAATCCCACCCTCGCCCTCTCCCACAGAGTCCAAAAGACTGTTCAATACATCTGTGTCTCTTTTGCTGTCCCGCATATAGGGTTATCGTTACCATCTTTCTAAATTCCATATATATGTGTTAGTATACTGTATTAGTGTTTTTCTTTCTGGCTTACCTCACTCTGTATAATAGGCTCCAGTTTCATCCACCTCATTAGAACCGATTCAAATGAATTCTTTTTAATGGCTGAGTAATATTCCATGGTGTATATGTACCACAGCTTCCTTATCCATTCGTCTGCTGATGGGCATCTAGGTTGCTTCCATGTCCTGGCTAATATAAACAGTGCTGCGATGACCATTGGGGTGCACGTGTCTCTTTCAGATCTGGTTTCCTCAGTGTGTATGCCCAGAAGTGGGATTGCTGGGTCATATGGCAGTTCTATTTCCAGTTTTTTAAGGAATCTCCACACTGTTCTCCATAGTGGCTGTACTAGTTTGCATTCCCACCAACAATGTAAGAGGGTTCCCTTTTCTCCACACCCTCTCCAGCATTTATTGCTTCCAGACTTTTGGAGAGCAGTCATTCTGACTGGTGTGAAATGGTACCTCACTGTGGTTTTGATTTTCATTTCTCTGATAATGAGTGATGTTGAGCATCTTTTCAGGTGTTTGTTAGCCATCTGTATGCCTTCTTTGGAGAAATGTCTGTTTAGCTCTTTGGCCCACTTTTTGATTGGGTCATTTATTTTTCTGGAATTGAGCTGCAGGAGTTACTTGTATATTTTTGAGATTAATTCTTTGTCAGTTGCTTCGTTTGCTATTATTTTCTCCCACTCTGAAGGCTGTCTTTTCAACTTGCTTATAGTTTCCCTTGTTGTGCAGAAGCTTTTAATTAGGTCCCATTTGTTTATTTTTGCTTTTGTTTCCAATATTCTGGGAGGTGGGTCATAGAGAATCCTGCTGTGATTTATGTCGGAGAGTGTTTTGCCTATGTTCTCCTCTAGGAGTTTTATAGTTTCTGGTCTTACATTTAGATCTTTAATCCATTTTGAGTTTATTTTTTGTGTATGGTATTAGAAAGTGTTACAAGTGGTTGACCAGTTTTCCCAGCACTACTTGTTAAAGAGACTGTCTTTTCTCCATTGTATATTTTTGCCTCCTTTGTTGAACATAAGGTGTCCATAGGTGTATGAATTTATCTCTGGGCTTTCTATTTTGTTACACTGATCTATATTTCTGTTTTTGTGCCAGTACCATACTGTCTTGATGACTGTGGCTTTTGTAGTAGAGCCTGAAGTCAGACAGGTTGATTCCTCCAGTTCCATTCTTCTTTCTCAAGATTGCTTTGGCTATTCGAGATTTTTTGTATTTCCATACAAATTGTGAAATTATTTGTTCTAGTTCTCTGAAAAATACCGTTGGTAGCTTGATAGGGATTGTATTAAATCTATAGATTGCTTTGGGTAGTATATTCATTTCACTATATTGAAAGGAGAAATGATCCAGTGGTTAAGTATCCAGTTTGCAATGCAAGGGATCCTTGGTCCCAAAAGATCCCACATGCCATAAAGCAACTAAGCCTGTGCATCAAAACCACTGAAGCCCACACACCCCAGAACCCGCACATGGCAACGAAGGGTAGCCCCTGCTCACTGCAGCTAGAGAAAGCCCGTGGGCAGCAAGAAAGATCCACCACAGCCAAAAAATAAAGTAAATAAATAAATCTTAAAAAGCAACACAGGAGAAACAAAGTCAGCAATTTATGTATTATCCTTTTGAGAGAAAAATCATGGAAAACACACTGAAAAATGAAAATCCATTAGCTGTGTTTTGAAAATAAAAAAAAAATTTTAACCTACCTCATCTAGCTTCATAATCTAATTAAGTGAATGTTTGTTTCAGAACCAATTTGTAAAGGAAGAGCATACAAAGGTTAAAATTTGTGTAGTTACAAATTATTACGTATTTATAATTAAATCAAAGCTGCATAAAATCTAAGCAAATGTCAATCTCTTACAAGCAACTTATTATCTAGAAATATATAAAAAGATTGATTAAATTCTGCATGCCTAAATCTCATCTAATTTAAATCACAAAGCACAACATTAGCACATTCAACAGTATTCCTTAATACTGAACAGTCTAATTCAACCCTTAAATCTTGATAGATTGATAAACCTTCAGTGATCACGCCCATAATGGATAATCTCTTCTGCACAGCCTCAACATTTGGAAGGACAGTCAGATATACTTCATAATAAAAAAAAAAAAAAAAAAAAAGCCTGGGTTATTAGAAGATTGTGAATCTGCTCGTGTCTAGAAGACTGTTCAACTTAGTTTTTATTTTCCCATTAAGCAGTCGCTATTTAGCTTTAGCTCCCCCGAGTGGATTGGCTGGTAAAGAATCCACCTGCAATGCGGGAGACTTGGGTTTGATCCCTGGGTTGGGAAGATCCCCTGGAGAAGAGAACGGCTGCCCACTCCAGTATTCTGACCTGGAGAATTCCATGGACTATATATATAGTCCATGGGGTCACAAAGAGTCAGACACGACTGAGCGACTTTCACTCACTCACCCCCAAGGCAGACTTCAGAATGAGGGTTGGGAAGCAAGTGGTTTATTTGGCATATAATCTCAGGAAGCAGAGTTAAAGAGTGAGGGATTGAGACAGAGAAGAGAAGAGGCCAATATAGAATGTGTTGCTAAATATTTACCATGGGACACTGGGGCTCAATCCCGCAGAGTACTATCAGAGAAAATGTGCCACAAAAGACCGTGAAATATTTGTCCACCAACTCCTATTCTTCATTCTTAACTCTCTAGCACTTCCCTCCTGCCCAATATCCAGGCTGACCATGCTCCTTAGCTGAGAAAATGCCTTGAGGTAGAAAGATTCCAGAAGTCTTAAGGAGATTTAGAAACTGCCTGCAGGTGACTTCTTGGGTAGACAGAGGAGGTATGAGCAGGAAACCAGGAGTGCCAGCCTCAGTCACCAGTCTCTTGATACTATATACACAGCAGCCGGGCAACCAGTCAATTCCTCTTCTCTGCGGTCTCCACTTCCCTCATGCTGTAATCCATCTTCCCCATCTCTCCTCTCCAATGAACCAGTTGGATAAGAAAACTACTTAGGTTTTCTAACATGCATTTGTATTGACCTGAGATTCTTTCGTTAATTCCAAGTGGTTTTATGCTCATATTTAACAATTATTCCCTCTAAGGAAGTAGAGCATACAAGAAACATAACTGGCATTAACATAAGTGTATGAAAGTCAGGAAACAATTCAGCATTTTTTTAACCTAATCTGTCCCAGCCAATCCTTGGTCATTTTTATACAAACACAGTCACTACTAAACTCCAGCTTCAAAAATAACTTTGTTATCACCTCTTGCAGATCCCTTGTTTCATCTAGATGTCTGCCAACTTAAATACCCATGACCTCAGCATATATCAGAAGTAAGGGTTCTCACTAAGACAGATGATACTTTATTAGAGTCAAGTTCATATTACTGTTCTTTAGTTGTTGGTTCCTAGATAAGACTTCTCCATTTCTTGGAATTCAAACATTTACTGTCTTAACCACAACTGTCAGTCTAACTTTCACCGCTTACTTATATACCTGGATTTTTGCTGTCTTGATTCTATCTGACCTGGGTAAACCCTCAACCTTCTTTTGCAGGTCTAAGTTCTGGTCTCTGAAAAGTCTTCCAGTATACTGGCTAGTTCTGGCTTTCAACTCATGATGACTGCCTCACTGGCACTCATATAGCTATTATCTAAAATTCAAAAGCCCAAATAATTCAGAAGTCCAATTAAAACAAGTATTTATTGAGTAACTACTATGTGCCATATATTGTTGTGGGGATGGAACACGGCAATGAGTAACAGATCAACTTCTAGCTCTCAAAGAACTTAAATTATCATAAAATGATTGGTCAAGGCAAGTGCCCAGTTAAAACACATATCTGCTGTTTAACACTGGAGAAAGCAACTAAAAAACAGCTTGAAAGACATAAAATACAAGCCTTCATCTGTTTGTGTCCTCTCTGATTTCTTTCATCAGTGTTTTATAGTTTTCTATGTATAGGTCTTTTGTTTCTTTAGGTAGATATACTCCTAAGTATTTTATTCTTTTTGTTGCAATGGTGAATGGTATTGTTTCCTTAATTTCTCTTTCTGTTTTTTCATTGTTAGTATATAGGAATGCAAGGGATTTCTGTGTGTTAATTTTATATCCTGCAACACAGATGGAGAAACATACCGTGTTCATGGATTGGAAGAATCAATATTGTCAAAATGGCTATTCTACCCAAAGCAATCTATAGATTCAATGCAATCCCTATCAAGCTACCAACGGTATTTTTCACAGAACTAGACCAAAGAATTTCACAATTTGTATGGAAATACAAAAAACCTCGAATAGCCAAAGTAATCTTGAAAAAGAAGAATGGAACTGGAGGAATCAACCTGCCTGACTTCAGACTCTACTACAAAGCCACAGTCATCAAGACAGTGTGGTACTGGCACAAAGACAGAAATATAGACCAATGGAACAGAATAGAAAGCCCAGAGATAAATCCACGAACCTATGGACACCTTATCTTTGACAAAGGAGGCAAGGATATACAATGGAAAAAAGACAACCTCTTTAACAAGTGGTGCTGGGAAAACTGGTCAACCACTTGCAAAAGAATGAAACTAGAACACTTTCTAACACCATACACAAAAATAAACTCAAAATGGATTAAAGATCTAAATGTAAGACCAGAAACTATAAAACTCCTAGAGGAGAACATAGGCAAAACACTCTCCGACATAAATCACAGCAAGATCCTCTATGACCCACCTCCCAGAATATTGGAAATAAAAGCAAAACTAAACAAATGGGATCTAATGAAACTTAAAAGCTTTTGCACTACAAAAGAAACTATAAGTAAGGTGAAAAGACAGCCGTCAGATTGGGAGAAAATAATAGCAAATGAAGAAACAGACAAAGGATTAATCTCAAAAATATACAAGCAACTCCTGCAGCTCAATTCCAGAAAAATAAATGACCCAATCAAAAAATGGGCCAGAGAACTAAACAGACATTTCTCCAAAGAAGACATACAGATGGCTAACAAACACATGAAAAGGTGCTCAACATCACTCATTATTAGAGAAATGCAAATCAAAACCACAATGAGGTACCATTACACACCAGTCAGGATGGCTGCTATCCAAAAGTCTACAAGCAATAAATGCTGGAGAGGGTGTGGAGAAAAGGGAACCCTCTTACACTGTTGGTGGGAATGCAAACTAGTACAGCCACTATGGAAAACAGTGTGGAGATTCCTTAAAAAACTGGAAATAGAACTGCCATATGACCCAGCAATCCCACTTCTGGGCATACACACTGAGGAAACCAGATCTGAAAGAGACACGTGCACCCCAATGTTCATCGCAGCACTGTTTATAATAGCCAGGACATGGAAGCAACCTAGATGCCCATCAGCAGACGAATGGATAAGGAAGCTGTGGTACATATACACCATGGAATTTTACTCAGCCGTCAAAAAGAATTCATTTGAACCAGTCCTAATGAGATGGATGAAACTGGAGCCCCTTATACAGAGTGAAGTAAGCCAGAAAGATAAAGAACATTACAGTATACTAACACATATATATGGAATTTAGAAAGATGGTAACGATAACCCTATATGCAAAACAGAAAAAGAGACACAGAAATACAGAACAGACTTTTGAACTCTGTGGGAGAAGGTGAGGGTGGGATGTTTCAAAAGAACAGCATGTATACTATCTATGGTGAAACAGATCACCAGCCCAGGTGGGATGCATGAGACAAGTGCTCCGGCCTGGTGCACTGGGAAGACCCAGAGGAATCGGGTGGAGAGGGAGGTGGGAGGGGGGATCGGGATGGGGAATAAGTGTAAATCTATGGCTGATTCATATCAATGTATGACAAAACCCACTGAAATGTTGTGAAGTAATTAGCCTCCAACTAATAAAAAAAAAAAATACAAGCCTTCTGCAGCTAAAGTATGGAAAATAGCCATTAATTTTCAGATTATGCTGAAAGAATCTGCCAGAAATCTTTGAGAAACAAACAGAAAAATGAGAAAAATATTTGGCCTGCCTGTGGTTTAAAAAAAAAAAATTTAATCATTATTAAATACCTCAAATTGTACCATACTAAAATTTTTAAGTTGAAAATGGAATAATTTGTTTTGTTCATCCATTTACTCATTCAAGACATAAATTTTGAATGTCTGTTGTGTCAAAGGAGCTTGGTGGGCTACAGTCCATAGTGTTGCAAAGATTCGGACACAACTGAAGCAACTTAGCCCACACGTTACATGTCAGAACAGAAGAGGCCACTGCTTCGTGACGCTAATTTTCCAAGTAGAAGGATCCAGAGACTAAGTGAACAAATGCTGTATGATAACATATGTGAAGGAAATAACTTGTATTCACTAACACAGGAAAAAAAGGAAAAAGAAGACAATTATTCACATAAAATAGAGAATGCCTCCCTGAATAGTTGAGCACCAAGGAGTGAGACTCCTTGCATTCAAAATGCAAACATAAATATAGTATGTGTGAAATACCCTCGCCTCTGCCCTTTATTTCTCTCTCCCACAAAATTCACCTTTGTTCTAAAAATTTCCAAAGTTAAAACAAGAGAAAGTTTGAGGGGATGTGAAACAAGGACTTGGAATATAATCGTTCTTTCAACATTAATTATACTGTACATTTTGAGAAGCTATAATCAAGAATTGAAAGCTGCTTTTTGTCTTAGGTTCAAAATCATGAAGCAACAATTTTACACAGTGAATATATCATTGTAAGAAATTCGGAAACAGAAAATAATGACCTGGTTACAATTTTCTACATGACAATAAATCCAGACAAGGGATATTGCCTGTTTGCTCTTCTAAGTTTATTTGGTTGATTCTCTTCTGGGGACAAGGGAGATTAGAGGGCAAATAGAGGAAGGTGCAATAATATAAGCATTCAGCATAAATAAATTTTAAAGGAGCTTTTGAGAAACCAAATATGACTCTGAAGCATGGGAACAAAAAGTAATTGTTAGCCAAGACAATTTTCAAGAAAATAATTTTGCTTGTATCCACCAAAATATAAATAAATAAAATAAACAAGCTATCCAGTGCTATCACTCTGTTGAACTTACTGAGATGTATAAAAGCAGATGTTGTTATTACTTAGTGTCATCTTTGTACTTTTATATTTTTTTAGTAATCTTACACATCCACATTTTCCCAAGTATTGTTGCGGTTCCTTTCCCTACTTCCTGGCGCTTAAATGAAAACACAGGGACATAGAGGCCAAAGAACCATGTCTTCTTTCAATTTTAGTTTCATTTGCATTCATCAAAATATTTCATTCATAATAGGAGATCAATAATGAACAAATAATTGAACGAATGAATGAATAAATAAAGGAATGAATGAATAAAAAATCAAAACGGTGTTTGACCCCCAAAGGAAATAATGTCTTAAGCACCTACTATGGGATCACTGTAGACTATATGTAAGTATTCAGACTCCATATAATATTTAACTGCAGTGGCATAAATTAAGATAAAATTACTTTGGAAAATTAAGTCATACTGAATAATTATATTTTATTTAAACATACTGTAAAGGATGGCATTTTTCCAACATACACTGTTATTATTTTATTCTCACTTTCTAAAAAATCTTCACTGACCTAATGTTTCAGATGGAGCAGTTAGTTTTAAGAAATTTTCTTTTGTTTTTCCATTTGTATTATGAAAACCAGCAAACTTAGAGTGCCATTGATATGATACTCTGTCTTATTCCCAATTGTAATGATAATGTAAATGAACAGAGATTTCAATTCTTATTCAAATTATTAACAGTATACAAATTTTTTAACCAGGAATAGAGTAACCCCGATTAATTCATTTTCCTGTCTCTTTTTAATATTTCTTGGAAACCTAATGGTTCTAACCAACTGACTAAAAAATAACAGATCTCACTTTGCTATGAGACCCTCAAAATGATTCTGGAAATAATTCTAAGCAAGAGAGGGAAAACATTACGTGAAATGTCAGCCTACGGATAGAAGAACATCATTTTTATATTCAGATAGCTATTTATACATACACACAATAATAAAAACATAACAATAATTCACAGGGGATTATTAAGAATTTTCCCTTTAAAAATATGCCTTAATTACTAAATTTATCTCTTTAAAGCCAATTTTTTCCTTAAACTTATAAGCCTAACTTAAAATATCATGATTGTACTCAAGTCTAGAAAATTTGAGTGATCCATTTCAAGGAAGGCTTTAATTAATACGTGTTCCTATTTAACTAATTTGGTTAATTTATTAGCCATTTAAACTGAATTCATAAATATATCTTTAAAAAAGTGAAAGTATTAGTCACAATCATGTCTGACTCTGCAACCCCAAGGACTGTAGCCTAACAGGCTCCTCTGCATATGAAATTCTCTGGGCAAGAATACAGGAATGAGTAGCTATTCCTTTCTCCAGGGGATCTTACCAACTCAGGGATTGAACCCAGGTCTCCCACATTGCAGGCAGATTCTTTACCAACTGAGCTACCAGGGAATCCCCTAAATATATCTTATTATCCCTTAAATACTTTAATTCTCTGGAATGACTAAATTTTCCCAGTTATATATGTAATTCTTTAAAATCCATTAGGGTTTACCATATATTCTACTAAATGTTCTGATACTATTTATAAATTGGTGAAATTTCAATTTAAAGTCACAAATTTAAATCAATTACTCAATAGCACATTTTAAATTGGATGTGCAAGACTAACTTACTACTCTTAAAGGCAAAAAAATCTCTTAAATATTTCAAGTATCCAAAGTACCAAATATGCTTAGATTTCTCAACACACACACACACAAAAAAAAACCAGCAACACAATTTTATTGAACATTATTTTCCTTGTATGCCCAGCTATTCAGATTCATTGTGACCCCATAGACTGTAGCCCACCAGGCTCCTCTGACCTTGGCATTTTACAGGTGAGAATACTGGAGTGGGTTGCCATTCCCTTCTTCAGGGGATCTTCCCAACCCCAACCCAGGGATCAAACCTGCATTTCCTGCATCCCCACATCTTCACCTTGCAAACGTCAATCCATTACATATTTTTGGCAACATGAACATACTTTATTTTTAACATAAGCAAACCTAGATAAAATATGTATTTAAATGCCTTAATAATACTCTAAGGAATTATTTGCTAAACTTCTATTAGTAGATACAATTAGAAGTTTACTTTGCCTCATATAATATTATATTCTCCATCTTAAATTAATATTATTATCCTTTGGTAATAAATAGCAGCTATAATTTCAGTCCTTTATGTAAATTTGGCATATCCATCTAATATTTCCAAAATTTTGTATATCCATCTAGTCATCTAATAGTTCCCCTATTATTTTGAAAAAATTTAAATATAGAAGACTGAAATAGATAGTATAAAAAGCATTCATCTAATCCCTATCAAAAAGAAACAAAGGCTACTATTTATTTCATCTACGTTTCAAATTAAAATATATAAACTTTCAGATAAAATCATAGCTCCAGTATCATTCTCTTCCCTCCCATCCACAAGAAATTATCATTATTATGTAACTGGTTTTAATTAGGCTATTCACGTTTTGAGAGAGGGAGAGAAGAAGGAACAACTTACACACATAATCAGAGTGTGCAATAATTTTTGTGGTTGCTTTACTTTGTGTAAATAGTATTCTAGTCTATATAACACTCAAAAAGTCATTTTTTTTCACTTATATACTTTCTAGAGCTATTAACATTGTTAAATTAGATCTGGTTCATTTGTTTTAACTGCTACGTAATAATCCATTGTAGGAATATACCCTAATTTATTTTTCCATTCCTCCACAATGGACATATAGATCGATATTATAAATAACACTGTTAACTAATATTTCATTTCCCCTTCTTATGTACAAGGGAAGGATTTTCTTAAGGGTAGGACAGTCCAAGATAACTTTTTGCAATGATGGCAATTCTCTGTATTATAGCTAGAGAGACTTGAAATGTGTCTAATGTGATTGATAAACTGATTTTTTTCATTTTAGTTCATTCTAATTAGTTTAAATGTAAATTTAAACAGCTATATGTGATTAATGGTTACTTTTGGGGGGGGAGAGGAAGGAACAGTAAAACTTTAGAATATATGCCCAGAAGCAGAACTGCTATGCCCTGTGGTATACACATTTACAAAAATTCACTGATGTTAGCTCTAAAAGTGAGTGTGCCACTCCCACCAGCAGGGTTACCACTGGCTACCCTCTGGACAATATTTGTGCTTGTCAGATTTTTCCTTTTTTTCTCAGTCTGAAAAGTTCAAAATTGAATCTTGCTTTTGGTTTAATTGGCATTAATCCTATTAGTAGTAAAAATAAAACTTTTCATAATTTTTATTGACCATCTGGGTTTCTGCTTCTCTGAAACAGATATTATCTGCATATCAGTATTCTTTTCCCAACAGGTAATGTCTTTTTCCTTGTTAATTTATAAAAGCCTTTATAATTCCTGCTCTTTCCCAGTTCTACCCTGACAACTCACTCGAAAGAAATCTGAACTTAAAAAACTTTTGACCACTCTGGTCAGCCACTTTTTACACAACGTGGACCTAGGCATGTGCTAACGCTGACAGTAACCATTTCCCAACCTCACAGAAGGTCCGAGACGGAGGTCTGGCACCTTGCCTTCCGATGTGAAATATATGGTACCTAATCTGTTCTCAGTACTGGGGTCTCAGGCAGAGCTTAGTAAACAGAAGAAGTTCAACTTTCTTATCTTATTTTCATGAGCATTTGAGTATACTCTTTGGATCCATTTACAGATGAGTATATTTATAGGATATTTATCAGAAGTGCTGAACAAATTTCAGAATTCAGCATATTAACAAGGAAAATGTTATAGATTTATGATTAAGAAAAATACAAAAATACAAACAAACATATAAAATGAGTTCCTGAATAACAAATCTCATTGTATCTAATCTATTGAATATCACAGTCTTGCTGGGACCAACTCTTGGACTCATAAGGATCAAGAACAGTGTGAACATGTCCTCATCCTCAGAGACAGACTACAAACCAAAATGGGCAGAAGCAACTATATACTCCTTTACAATCAGTTATGCAGACAGAGGGGGGTCAAGGCATCAACTCTACCGACCATGTGTTCATTACTGGAAACTTGAATACTGAGAAATGCATTTCTCCTTAATTTATTTTGAGGAAGAGACAATCATAGGCATTTCAATTTATAGCCATTAAGGATAACTTTGATTTCAAATCAGTGGTGAGAGAGTGCAGTAGTAACTGGCAATGGGTAGGAGATAAGATAGGCCAACCTAGACAGCATATTAAAAAGCAGAGACATTACTTTGCCAACAAAGGTCCTTCTAGTCAAGGCTACAGTTTTTCCAGTAGCCATGTATTGGGTGTGAGAGTTAGACTATAAAGAAAGCTGAGCACCAAAGAATTGATGCTTTTGAACTGTGGTGTTGGAGAAGACTCTTGAGAGTCCATTGGACTGCAAGTAGATCCAACCAGTCCATCCTAAAGGAAATCAGTCCTGAATATTCATTGGAAGGACTGATTTTGAAGCTGAAACTCCAATACTTTGGCCACCTGATGCAAAGAACTCACTCATTAGAAAAGACCCTGATGCTGGGAAAGATCGAAGGCAGGAGGAGAAGGGGCCAACAGAGGATGAGATGGTTGGATGGCATCACCGACTCAATGGACATGGGTTTGGGTGGACTCCGGGAGTTGGTGATGGACAGGGAGGCCTGGCGTGCTGCAGTCCATGGGGTCACAAAGAGTCAGACACGACTGAGAGACTGAACTGAACTGAACTGATTCAATGTGTGTGTGCTCAGTCACTCAGCTGTGTCCAACTCTTTGCAACACGTGTCCAAACTCTTTGGCCCACCAGACTCCTCTGTCCATGGGGATTCTTCAGGCAAGAATACTGGAGTTGGTGGCTATGCCTTCCTCCAGGGAATCTTCCCAACCCAGGGATCAAATCCAGGTTTCTCACATTGCAGGCAGATTCTTTATCATCTGAGCCACCAATGTGAGAAGAGTTCAATTTCTCCAACAAATCTTTGGGACACAAAGCCGAATAAAATGAATTATTTTTCAGTGGTGATGGGACATACGGCCAGCATTCATGGGACTGACATGGTCACAACCGGGATCCTAGAATTATGGATACCAGGAGAAGTTGCTGAAAAGTGAGTTATCCAAAACATTTTCTATTATCAAGGTCCACAATTTTCTGCATCTCTTGAGACACGGGAATCTAGAAGATGGGATCTGGGAGGCAAAAGGCAAAGATTCTGCTTTCTCAAATTAGAAAGATACTGAACTTCGCATGAAGCACCAAAGATGTTTAAGCCCCTTGATGTATTAGAAAAAACCTCAGGTAGCAAATTGAATTTATGAAATATCCGTTGAATTTAAAGGAAAGTTAAAGTCTACAAAAGTTCTAGCTTTGACCGTGATTTTTTAAAAATGTGTTTTCTTTTATTGGTGTACACATTTGATTTCATTTAGTTCAGGTGAAGAAAGCCCTTCACCTCTAGAGTCTTCACTGACTATTCACTATAACATTCTTTTTTACCATTAATGTCTGTTTCTTAAGTAAAATTTCCTCTACCTTGGTGGTAGTGGTTTAGTCGCTAAGTAGTGTCTGACTCTTTCGACTCCATGGACTGTAGCCTGCCAGGCTCCTCTGTCCATGGGACTCTCCAGGCAAAAATACTGGAGTGGGTAGCATATCCCTTTTCCAGGGGATCTTCCCAACCCAGGAGTCAAACCTGGGTCTCCTGCATTAAAGGCAAATTCTTTACTTACTAAGCTACAAGAGAAACCCTTACCTTGGCACCTTTCAATAAAATGCCAAAGGACCTTCTCTTCTGATGCTGTACAGGGATTCTGCAATTGAGTATCCTGGTACCGTAACCACCCATCCACTTCCCCCCACCCTCATTATCACAAATATCATCAAACCTGTAGCAGACTAGAAATTTCCAGACACCCCTGGAAAGACCAGTTTCCTATTTAGGGAAAAGAATTCTAAGTGATGGAGAAAAGAAAAGGAATTGTGTTGTAGTTGATTAAGTAATATAAACTACTTGCTAACAATAAATCAATTCTACAGTTTCCTTTTTGCCCTCCAAGTAATTCTATGTTCTTGATTCTAAAGATACTTTCAAAAAAATATTTTAAAGCCTATTGAAGTTTCTTTGCCATCACACAAAGATAAAATGGAAACAGCAAAACTCTTCAGCTTCTAGATGAAACCCCCATCACTTCCACCATCAGTGCAGCGTTATTTTCACTGCAGTATGCATTTGAATATTCATTGGAAGGACTGATGCTGAAGCTGAAGCTCCAGTACTTTGATCACCTTATGAGAACAATTGATTCATTGGAAAAGACCCTGAGGGTGGGAAGGATTGAAGGCAGGAGGAGAAGGGGACGACAGAGGATGAGATCATTGGATGGTATCACCGACGTGATGAACATGAGTTTGAGTAGGCTCCAGAAGTTGGTGACAGACAGGGAAGCCGGCATGCTGCAGTCCATGGGGTCACAAAGAGTCAGACACGACTGAGCAACTGAACTGAACTGATGCATTTGAAATTGTTCCGATGTGTTCCTCCAGTTCTCTCCATCTTAGACAAACATTCTCTACAGTTCCTTTTGTATCTTCTTCATATTTCCTCCAAATATTTTAAACCTATGGAATAATGTTATGCCACATACTGTTCTATGACTTTTTTCTCTTCTAACTTAATATATCTCAGGCAATTTTTCATTTGAATACATATATGTAGGCTTACCATATTTTTTAGTAGTTGCATAACTCCACTTTCTTTTCTTAACAGCCACTTGGAGCAACATCCAGGCATGTGTAAGAAAAGAAAAAAAATGTTCACAGACCCTAATTAGCATAAAAGTTATACACACATATAAAAAGTTGAATTCACACACATACACACACACACATCTGCTGTTGTCAGCTAACAATGTAATATTTCAGGTGGATGCTCAGTATTCATAGAAAACCCAAATTGCATGTTACTGCTATATAGATAGATTATGTGCTAAAATGGATATTGCCTTCCTTTTATTCAAGGAAGTGCAATGTTTTGTCTGCCAAGAATTTGACATTTTCCTTAAGGGTAAGATGAGAAAATATTTAAGTAGGCATTAAAGGAAAGCAGAGACACTGGAGTAGTAATAGCAAAATGCCAGTAAAAGGCCCACACGAATTAGCCCTAGCCCTTTAGGCAAAGGTCATACAATACAGAATAGGCCTATCAGAAACAACGGTTTAAAAAAATCTCCACAGAAGTTGAACATAACATGGGAATCTGTGACTATTCACAGCCAAAATATGGCTATAGAAGAGACTGACAAAAAATTATCAGGTAGGAAAACTATCTGAGCAGATGATCCATCCTTTCCAAGCTGCTTCTAATCCTAAGAACAGGCAAATCAATAATTCAGCCTTTAGCGCTGTCTGAAAACGTGCAGCAGAGCTGGTACAATTTAGTAAATGCCATCCATCCACAAAGCCCATACCAAGCCAATTTCCAACAGCCAACATTTTCCATCTTATTTTCTCTATAATATTTAGCTTTTTGCTTTAATTACACTTGATATTTGTAAAGAGAAAGCTGGCGTTGTAATAATTGGATAGATTTTTTTATCTGTGTTGGCAGAGACAGAATTTTCTCTTATATTTGAGGAGCAATACAAAAGCAAAACTTCCTTTTCTCACAAACTCAATGCCAAACTATCCTCTGAGTCACAGCGTTTCTTCAAATCCTGCTATTCTGAAAGTCGAGATGTGCTATCTTAAAGCTGCTGCCAGAACCACACTGCTCCTCAATTCGTACCAAAAACTACCAGCGACAGTTTGACAAAATGCACACACCTCTCCGAGACATTCTTTCTTTTCCTCCTTCTTTCTTTTCCACTTCCTCCTGACATCACCTCATTTTTCTTTCTTTCCTTCTTTCCTTTCTTCATTGCTTTTTTCCCTTCTATTCTTCTCTCCTCTCCCCTCTATATTTCTTATTTAGGATCCCAGAGAGGGCAAAGTAAGGATGATCTTTCAAAATCCGAGCACCAAAAGAAATTTGGGGGAATCCCAGTATAGCAAGGAAATTCTCCTCTGAGTCATGTCTTTCCCAACAAGATAATTCCAGACTGTGCTTCAGAAACCCAGAACAATACCTTCACCATTAAAAAGGAATATAAATCTCCTAATAGGAAAAAAACTTTGAATTAAAGATTTTAATAGCTATAAAACATTGCAATTATTGACAATAAAGTTTTACTTATTAATATTAATCAATATAAATGTATTCCTAAACTTTTTCATCATTAAATAAGTACTTAAAATTACATTATGACATCTTGGAGAGGAATGCTTTTTAATATGTACTAATGGCATTGTGAGTTGTCTGGCCAGACAAAATCAAACATGCATATCTGTAAACAGTGTTGCAAAGCCGGTATCCTAAGTTCACATTCTCTTAAATTAGCCGCGGTATTTTTTAAACAGCAGAAACACTTCAATTTTTTGTGAATTTTAAATTCACTTTACAAGCAAAATAGACAATTCTACAAGCACAGAGCTACCAAAATTTCCATTCATATATTCAAAATACCTGTTTTGAAAGGACAATTACCTGTTTTCAGTCACAACTTAGGTGTAAATCTCTAAAATTTTAGCTGACAGGTTTTACTATGTAATAAAACATGTCAAATTCAAACTGACAAGTGGATTTCATTTTTTTGGAGGGTTTTTCCTAACACCTTTTTCCATTATAATACAAGTACTACTTAGCCATATGATTTTCTGCAAAACTTAACCAAAAATGTAAAACATAATGCATGTCTCAACATCTCAAGGTTCTTATGGAAGGCTCTTGGGGGAGGGAAAGAGTCATGCTAAATTCAGAAAAGTGGGCTGTCTGTAAATGAAGAGGCTGCCAGCTTTCGTCTGCTGGAGGTACTTGCATGCTTGCCTTCTAAACCAGAGCAAGGACAGTTAGCCCATCTCTTATTGTGGCTCTGAAACTCCTCAGTTACTCAGTTTGTGAACTTAGAATATCACACTGTCCAGCACATTTATTCTAAACAGATGATCTGCGCACCAGGGATGTCAGCCAATATGCTTAACCACTGAGTTTGCAGCTTATCTTTTAATGCAGATCTGGAGAGACGTAAATGCAATCATTTCATTTAAGTATGTACACGGACCATTTGTTTAATCAAACTGGAAATTATAGGATAATACACTATGTTAACATATTTTAAGTCACAATTGATATTGGAAATAAATACTGACATAGCACATTACATACATACTAAAGGGCTTTTTTTGTGAGTATTGGTTTCAGTTTGGTGAGTGGTAAGAGATTAAAATCGAGTTCACGAAAACTGTATGCATGTGTCTGTGTGTGTGTGTGTGTAAAATCTGTTCCATCACTCAGTCACTAGCATGGGCATTAAACAATAAAAATCGGTACTCTAGCCCCGTTTCAACAACACTTCTTAATTTTATGTCATATCCTTAGATGAAAAGAAAAAGGCGTAAGACTATATTTGCATACCAATTTTTAATTATTTAACTTTTTAACCTAGCAATAGATATTTACAATCTTAATTGTTCATACGATTGCCTCAATGTTAAATAGAAAATTATATTTATGTATTATCAAATGTGGTATAACAAAAGAAAGCTTCCTTGTTATTAAAAGTGGACTACTACTGCCCCCTTCTGATATGAAAAATGAAAACGGTTCTTCTCAGGACTGGAAAAGACACTCTACGCTAATTCCCTAAACAGCTGTTTCAAGTCAGATTTATGACAATTCTTTTCTGATTTACGAATAAATCCCTCATTTTTCTCCTAAAATACTGAATATCCTAATGTTTTACCATTGTGAGCTACCTTCCTAGAAAACACTATAAAGTCAGGGAATCCTGTTAATTCTTAAATATAATCAAACACCTTTATTCAATCTGAGCTTCAAATTAAATTCTGGGGGGAAAAAATCATCTTTTAAAAAATATTTGAAATTTTATCATCACTGGTTTTACATTTGATCATATGAAAGCTAATAAAAATCTATACCTGCCTTAATCATGTTAAATGTCATGTTGCCTCGCTTTTTACCAAATTCAAGCTGATCCTCACAGACACACTCATTCATTACATTCCTTTATGACATAACATAAAGGGCAAAAGGCAGCATGATAGATTAAAAAGATATTATGGTCCAATATTAATTACAGTATCAGCACCTTTTCCCAGCTCAGACTGCATATAAATGTCTATTTTCATTTTAACACTCAGAACATACTTTTGAGAGAGAATGGATCCAATGCATAGACAAAGTCAATGGGAATTTTCGTTGGATATTCTCACGCCAGGATGGCACCATGTATGAGCAACCTAGAAAATTTGTAATATCTGTCTTTAACCCAATTTGGGTTTTGTGCAATTATTTTAAGAATGTGAGATTGTGAGATACGCAAATCACAATGTGACCAAATATAATAAAACAGAAACATATGTAATTTAAAAATTCTTCTCCATAAAACTAAAACTCCTATATCTTTTTTCCAAAGAATTTTACAAAAGTATAACAAAATAATCATTCTCAGATGTAAAAGATTAAATAAATGGTACTGCATTCTTAAATTACAATAGTTTTCTTAATGTTGGGCATCTTACAGTAAACTTATGAAAGCTTCCACTAGTAAGATTGTACACAAATCAACAGTAACTTGTAATATCATTTAAATATGTCAAAATAAAAATGCTCACTATTTAGAGCATATTTCATCAAGCTATGAATTTGTATTTAAGATCCACCTCAGAAAAAAATTCAGCTTCAATCAGAAGTATCATGCTGAACCTTCAAATAAGCTTGCTAATTGTTCCTGTTATCTCAAGGAACAATTCATATTTTACTGCTAAAGTACCCTTATTCCATGTAATTATTACCCAGATCTCATTTCATAAAAATTTTGCTTTCTAAAAAATATAATGATCTTACATTTTTTTTTTCAGTAGTTCCTGCTGCCTATTTCAGGGTTGTGTTTCTTTTCCACTGATGCGATTTAACTTTCACACATTGAAAATGACAGCCACCCCAATTTGGTGACGCAAAAGAACTGACTACATCAGGCATAGCTAGATTTAATGACATGCTTCTCAATGCTCTATCTTAAATTGGAAAGTCCTACTCTGCGTAAAGTATGTAGGACGCAGGAAGTAGTACCAGGGGGATAACTTCTGAAGGCGCATGTTTTCATCTATCAAATTAGTGACTCTCCTATAGCTCATCCTTTTGACCAGGAGTTCACAGGAGGGTGAGGATTGCTGACTTGGTTGGTTATTCTCCTTTCCTGGGAATCTCTGACAGAATCACTTCTAGCCACTAAAAATCTGTGGTGTGATCCAGATGTTTGCATTCCACTTTTTCTCTTCAGATTTTTCAAATATATACAAAGAAATCTATCTTCAGAATAATAAATCAAATGAGAAAGCAATTTAAATCATAATCCTATTTTCAAGAAGCAATAATGATGGCATAAGACAGAAACAACTAAAATGCATCTGATTTCTAGCTTTAACTCTTTGACTACATTTAATTACAGCCCTCATTTTATTATCACTACCAACAGGCGTATGTGGGGCACCTTTGAATACATTCTCCCTGACACGCGGAGGCCAATTCTCTCTGAATGCAAACTACACACAGCACAGCTGCAAAGTGTTGCTGCCGGATGCGGACACTACAGACATGCAATTGTTGCCAAGCGGAATATCTACCTAAAAAAGAGCCAGGCATTAAGGTGTCAGGCAGATGAAGGCTTTAGGAATATTATACATTATATCCAGAAATTTCTCATTTGCTTCTTGCACTTCAGAAGGAAGAAGGTTCCTCATGTTTCAGTCGTACATGAAACAGCAATACATACAGCTAAAATATTGCTATTATAACCAAATGGACAGTCAAAGAATGCAAATGTTATCTATGTAGATGAGAGGAAAAGACTAAAAAAATTCAATCCTAAATTCTAATTTTTAATCGGTAGCTACCAATTAACCAAATGTTTAAAATATTTGGGAAAATAACTAGGCTTTCCATATTCTGTGAATATTTTAGTATCTGTGAATATCCTGCTTCTTATAGTTTTGTGATATATCCTCTAACCCATATTCTAAGCTTGGCAGATTTGTATACTAATTATGAGAATCATAAAATGTGTTCAAGCAGAACAAAAACTGAGGTAGAAAAGGGTGCTTTCACAAGTTACAAATACAGCTATTATACCTGTTACAGATGAATTCCAACTATAAGTAAAGATTTTTTTTTCCACAGTAGATCGTGGGAGTTCATGATAACTATAGGTATGATCAAGGCTTATTTCAATGCTTTGAAATGTCAAATGAGTAATTTTATTCTCTTTTATTTTTAAACTATTTGCAGAGACAACACAAAATTATATAATGTTACATTTATTTTAACCTACACTTCTTCCTTCATAAGGTTACTTGTCTAAACATTTCACTAACATTGTGCAATTTTAAACTGAGAAAAAGAACAAAGTTACAAGTGTGACAATTTATCAGGAATAGATTAAGTGACAGCTGTAACTAGAATCAGAATTAGTAGATTATTTTAATAGTTCCAGGAAGAGTATAATTTACAAAAGTACATTTGAATGATGTTAGGAAGATAGCAGGAGGAATTATTTGCTTAGTACAAAATGATATTTTTAAATTAAACTTTGATAATGTTCTCTCCACTAGAATCACTGTTTAGTTAATACAGAGATGTGTCTCTTGACTCAACAATTCAATGCAGCAGTTGGTTTATTGACATAAAGCAAAAATGATTATTTCCCAAAATTTTTTCCCAAGTCATGGAGTCTGCAAATCTATCATTTTTAATATCAATTTTTGATAAATTATCCTCTCACCAGGTCTAAAACAATTACATACACTTCTAAATTTTTTGATTTGTCAAACTGGGTGCCTCTCATTTTTTTTCATAATCTAATTTCTAAGAAAGAATTTATTTAAGCAAAACTTCATTATGTCCTCATCACCAAGACCCCAAGAACTAGGAAGTTTTCTCTTTTTTCCTTCAAAGATTGCCTGAAACAATACTCCTCCAAGAAGTCTCGACCATTTAAGAGACATTAATCCAAATTCTCCTCAAGTCTGAAATCTCCACAGTCTGTATTAGGGCTTCCCAGATGGATCAGTGGTAAAGAATGTACCTGCCAATCTGGAGACCTGGGTTTAATCCCTGGGTCAGAAAGATCCCCTGGAGAAGAGAATAGCAACCCACTCTAGTATTTTTGCCTAGAGAATTTCATGGATAGAGCAGTCTGTACTACCAAAAATAAACAACCCACTTGACTTCAATGTAAATACATATGTGTTCCTTGATAGGCTATTTGTGAAACATCTTTCATTTTCTGCATCAGTAGGTTCTTCTGTCACTCTATCCATTCATATACCATTGCTTAAAACAAGGGAAAACCTTCCAGAAGAACCATTTACCCTCGTACAGTGATGTGTATGTGTGCTGAGTCACGTCAGTCGTGTCTGACTCTTTGCAATTCTCTAGACTGTAGCCCACCAGGCCCCGTGTCCATGGGATTCTCCAGGCAAGAATACTGGAGTAGGCTGCCATGACCTCCTCCAGGGGATCTTCCACATCCAGGGATCGAGCCCGTGTCTCTTAAACCTTCTGCATTGGCAGGCGTGTTCTTTCTCACTCCTGTCACCTGGCAAACCCCAATGATGTGTATACTTAGGCACTTATTAAGTTTACAAGGAGTATGATGATGACATCAATGACAAAAAATATTATCACTGTTTTCATCAATGTTCCTGAAAAGGGAGAAATTCAACTTGGGAACTGAACTGAATGTTAATAAACTGTTCAAATCTTATTTACTTTTTTAAATTTCTCTTTCTAAACACTCCTTCTTTGGAGAGAATAAATCTGATAACTACTTATTATCCTATTTGACTTTGATAAATTTTATGTATTGCAAAACTGAACATGTTTAGCAGGTCAGTGAAGGTTTCAATACTCATTATAAACTGAACCAACACTAAAGAAGGACTTAAAGGAAAAAAAATCACATGATACCTTTACCCTCATAATGATTACCTTCTCTTTTAAAGCAAAATAACTTTAACACAGACGACAGTCCGTATAATAAATGGATATTCTTATAGTCTCTTTTAAGCTAAAACTATGCACTCAAATATTTACATGAACAAAGGTAAAGATATTTTCTCTGTTAACTGATTCAAATGTTTCCTCAATAGAGCCAAGGAAAAAGAATGTAAATGAGTTATAAATACATAGATTGAGCAATAGGTAGAGAGGTAAATAGATACATGTTAGAAATGCAAGTAAACAAAGATTGAGCTGTGTTACATTATATATATTGGTTTAATAGGAGAAAAGAATTTTTTTAGTAGAGTAATACCCTTTATTTATGGTAATACATTTAATTTAGTCTACAGTTTGCTGCATGTTTTCGAGGTTTTCTATAAATAGAGCAAAGGAATTGTATAGTCTCTGGACAAAAACATTGGGAATTTGACACCAGCCAACCAATTCTTTCTAATTCTGAATTGTAATTAGACAATCAGGACCTATCAAAGTTCTATCATAGAACTCAATAAATGGCCACATGTAAACTCAATAAATGACCATGTAAAAAATAAGTGAATAAAAAGAAAACTGAACATCAACCCAGGCTAAGGCACAATCATAGAAGAATGTATTTATAAAAATGTATTTATTGAAAAATAAAATAAAATGTAACTTGAAAATATTTAGTAATATAAATTTTCATATCACCATTTAAGCTACAGTTCTATAAATGCAAGCATTCCATACATGAAAGCAGTTATCAACAGAAATTAACATTTAATCATTATCATAGTTTCACCTGGAGAAAAGGTTTTAATTTTACCCGTGTCTAAGCATTGCCTTTTTAAACGGATTTTCAATAAACTGAGAAATGACATCACAAAACAATTAGCCAAGTTCATTAAGGACATTCATTCCAAGTACATCAAGGCTTGGAAAGGAATGACAGCTTTTTAAAGGCAGCTCGTCTCTGTGAAATGAATTGTTTTCTTGAATTTCCTCTGTTAGAACTTGTACCGTTGGACACATGCAGTTGATCATTCCTAGAATTTGCATGAATGTGTATGTGCCTGTGAGTGGCCACTATGTGTGAAGTCTAAGGGGACAGCTCCATGTTAATGAGAAACCAAGGAATTCCTCTAGCAGCATCTGGCCTAAGTGTGAATCACATAATTTAAA
This sequence comes from Cervus elaphus, assembly GCF_910594005.1. NCBI lineage: Eukaryota > Metazoa > Chordata > Mammalia > Artiodactyla > Cervidae > Cervus > Cervus elaphus. Next base: position 90,921,181 of record NC_057823.1, on the reverse strand, counting down.
GCTGTCTTACACGCCCGGTTTCAAATTTTAGGTCTTCTTTCTTTAGAAGCACTTTAGCCACTATAATATTAAAAGGGGAAGTGTTTTCCTTCGTGTCGCAAGTAGCAATTATGAATTGGGAATACCACCACCCCATGCATTCTGATGGTACAGACGACATCAGGAGCTCATAGCACTGTTCGCAGTAAAACTTGAAAAGGCAGACACCCCACAGTCAGATACACCCCAATCTGACAGTTAACCTCTTACGAGCACAAGTCTGCAATCTGTAGGCCAAATGATCAGGCAACCCACTTTGCTCTAATGCTGAACCCTCTGAACATGAAAGTCCACCTTGTTTTATCCAGCTCAGAGCCTTATTTTTTTATACCATTCTTTGTAAAGATTATAATGTAGATACTTATCAAAACCTTAAGACTATATTGTCAGCAGTTGTCATGCCAAAACCACGAGTGGTGTGAAATTTGAAATCAAAGTTGCTTTTATTTGAATTAAATAAAAATAATTGGCCACATATTTTAATGATGTCACTAAGTTAAACCCACGTCAAGCCTTCATTCTGATAACTGTTCATGTACAAGTGAACAACTTTACAACATTGAAGACACATTTTCACAACAAAGCAAGTTTGTGATTAACACTAAAACATAAATGATTTCAACTGTCC